>NC_041382.1:396695905-396758837 GCF_002162155.2 Triticum dicoccoides
CCCGGGCCAATGCTTGTCTAAGTGTTGGTCCAAACTAGAGCCACTTGCAGCGCCACCTCGAGGAAACTTGAGGGCTGGTTCTAGTTGTACGTACTGCTCATCCGGTCGTGGCCTGAGACGAGATACGCGCGGCTACTATCAGGATGTCGGCACGCTGGGAAGTCTTGTTGGTCTTGTTTTATTACTGTCGAAATGTCTTGTAGCCGGGATTCCAAGACTGATTGGGTCTTCCCGGGGAGAAGGAATATCCTTCGTTGATCGCGAGAGCTTATCATGGGCTAAGTTGGGACACCCCTGCAGGGTATAAACTTTCGAGAGCCGTGCCCGTGGTTATGTGGCAGATGGGAATTTGTTAATGTCCGGTTGTAGATAACTTGACACCAGATCTGAAATAAAACACATCAACCGTGTGTGTTGCCGTGATGGTCTCTTCTCGGCGAAGTCCGGGAAGTGAACACGGTTTCTGGGTTATGTTTGACGTAAGTAGGAGTTCAGGATCACCTCTTGATCATTGCTAGTTGACAACCGTTCCTTTCTTTCTCTTCTCGCTCTCATTTGCGTATGTTAGCCACCATATATGCTTAGCCGCTGCTGCAACCTCACCACTTTACCCCTTCCTTTTCCCATTAAGCTTTGCTAGTCTTGATACCCATGGTAATGGGATTGCTGAGTCCTCGTGGCTCATAGATTACTACAACAACAGTTGCAGGTACACGTTGTGCGATGTTGCTTGTTTTGGAGTTTCTTCTTCTACTTCTTCGATCAGGGGATAGGTTCCAGGTCGGCAGCCTGGGCTAGCAGGGTGGATATTGTTTGAGTTTCTGTTTATGATTCATCCGTAGTCGGATGTTGTTCTTGTATGTTGTATTGTTGTACTCATGTGGCATTGTATGCCTCTTGTATGTATCCCCATCTATTATGTAATCTTGATGTGATGATATCCACCTTGCGAAAACGTTTCAATATGCGGGTCTATCCTTGGTGGGACCCTCGAGTTCCTTTTGGATAGGGTCGCATATTGGGCGTGACAGCCCCGCCGGCTGGTTGGTGGCTGCTTACTGTAGCCGTGCTGTCCATGACGAGGGCTTGGTCATCTTATCGTGGCTACGGTCCCGCCGGCTGGCGGGAGGTTACTGTAGCCACACCGGGTCTCATCAGGTTAATGCTGTGCTTGCCTCGGAGCAAGGGACGGCCGCCTGCTGGAGGCTGGCCCTTTCCGAGCCTGACTGATCGGGTGTCCGCCACCTTCGGCGGTGTCACTGCCCGGTAGGGACTGCGGCTGGCAGGCCGTACCGACAGGCCGTCGTGGGGAACAGGGTTCCGCCTGCTTGGGGCGATGTCAGGGGAGACATGGCACAGTGCCCCGTCGTGTGGAGATCTCCGCCTATATGAAGCACTGTAGCCATGCCTGTCCCGTACGTCGGGGATGACGTGCTCCACTGTAGCCATGCTCTAGCTTGTACTCTTGGGGGCTCGGTTGCACCGAGGCCGCGAGGTGGCCGCCTGCCTGACGCCGCCCTCTCTGGAGGCCGGCCGGCTGGAGCCGGTCACTCGTAGTGCCGTAGGCTTTGTTTGGCCGCCCTCTGGTAGCCGGCCGTTGAGCCAGCCAGACCCAGAGGGCAGAGCTTCAGCTTGGGGTCCGACTAGGCGGAGCTGGCCCAAAGTCTTGATAAATTCAGGGACTCGGGTGAGCCTACCCGTGGCCCATTACTCCGACAACAAATATGTTAGTAAGCTAGTACAATATGATGCAAGTAAGTGCTAAGTGACAAGTAACCACAAGTAGAGAGCTAGGGTTAGGAATAACCGCAACTCCGAGAGACAAGGGTGTATGCCGATGTTCACTTCCTTGGAGGGAAGCTACGTCACCATTTAGAGAGGTGGGTGTTACCACGAAGGCACACCAATGCCACGAAGGCTCACCCTATTCTCTCTTTGAGACAACACCACGAAGGCGTTTCTCAACCTCTTGTGGTAGACCTTGGGGTGGTCTCCAAACCATCACAAACTTTTCCGGGGGTAATCACAATGGTTGATTCCTCTCCGAAAGAATCCTACCGCCTAGGAGTCTCCAACCTCCAAGAGTAACAAGAACGTTGGGAAAAATCTCAAGAACTTGCTCAATCACGAATTCCTTTCGTGAGAAGAAAGGGAAGGAGTGGATCTATCACTTGATTGGAGAACTTCTCTCAAAATGTTCCCAAATCTCTTGGGGATCTAGGATTTGGTGTAGGGAATCAAGAGAGAGAGTGAGATATGTTCTTGGCAAGCTCAAAGTGAATGGTCTACCTTATCCCGTGGGAGGGAGAAGGCTATATATAGCGTGAGAGCAAACAGACTGTTGAGCCACTTAGTGCTGACGGACGTCCGATGGGCAACGGACGACCGGTGACACAGATTGGACCGAACGTCCGGCAGAGCGGCCGGTCGTCCGGTGGCTGGGACACCAACCAGGGACACAGATGAGATGTGAGACGCATAGGCAGCGGACGTCCGGAAGGCACCGTTCGTCTGGAGCCCGGACGTCCGGTGTTGTCGGAAATCCGTTAATTTTAGTTCTGTTGGAGTGCACCGGATATCCGGAGATGAGCGTATGTCCGGTGACCGGACGTCTGGTGAGATCGGTCTTCCGCTAATTAATGTTCTATGGAGATGAACTGGACAACCGGAGGGAGCCAGAATCCCGGTTGGCTGAGAGAGGCTGGGCGTCCGAAGACTTCGGACGTCCGTTGTAAGTTGGACCTATTAGCTTAGAGACATACCACTATTTGTGCACAAGTTAGAGGAAGAATTTTGAGATGGTATGTGAGGGGATTTTTGTGGGTTTGAGCAAGTTCTTTCACAAAATCCAATGTTCCCCTCTTAATAGTGCGGGATCCCTATACTCAAGAACAAACCGAAAGAGAAGTCGAAGTTTTTTATCTTTATCTTGTGTCTCTGCTCCTGAGTGATATATTTATATGTCCGTAGTCATGATCCACACACACAACCCTTGAGACATAATCCTGAGAGATACTTGATAAACATGATTAGTCCCAATATGCATGTTGTCATCAACATAAAATATGATTAAGGGCATGATTGCACTTTCAATCTCCCCCTTTTTGGTAGTTGATCACAACATACATGCACTTTTTAAAATAAAGCTTTGAATATCGAAAGAATTTGAAAATATTGAATATCGAAAGGATTTGTTGTGGAGCTCCCCCAAAATATGTGCAATAACTAAAGGTAAGCATGAAGAGAGCTCCCCCTCAATATGATACCAACACAACCGAAACACATACACAAGATAATCAAGATATCATAAGATTAGAATAGGCTCCACATAGATTCATCACTCATAGCATAGAGTTCGATAACATGAGTTCCACAAGTTAATAACATAGCATCACATCACCTAACATAAGTTTGATTTTTTAACAAGCTAATAACATAGCATCACATCACCTAACATAAGTTTGATTTTTTAACAAGCTAATAACATAGCATCACATCACATAAATAAGCGCCTACTCCCCCTTGGCAGCAAATACCCAAAAGGGGGTGTCAATATCAGCATCAAAGAGCATCATCGTCATCATCATCATGAGCACCACTACCACCAGCCTCGTTGTGGCAATCCGGCTCAGAGCGACCGGTTTACCCTGCATTGCCAGCCCAGAGACCTTGTCTTCTGGCAACACACAACAACATGGCACAGAATACAACCACTTTATTCATGCTAGCGGAACATAGTTCATATTACAACAGTTAGCGAGGCCAAGCGGCACACACGGTGCGGCTGAACAATATGTACATTATTTGGTGAACGTAAAGGGGCCTTGATCATGACAACTACTCGGCAGCGGAACAACGTCATAGCGGGACTCGATAGCACAAAGACACCGACGTGGACACAGTCTAGACTCGGACAACACTCCTTTCCAATGGGACTTTCCTGAAATCTGGCATTACACGCCAGGTCAGTACATTGAATGTACTTGCAAGCTCACAATAAGCATAACAAGATGACAGACAATATTATGATATTTATCCAGTTTTAATCAACAATGCAACTATATAACCAACATGATGTGACTACGCTCAACAGGTACTCATTCTCCCAACTTGCTTACCAGATGTGACCAACAAACATAATATTACCAATACATACTCGTGATCCTTACAGCGATCACAACCAGACCATCTCATGGCCCGTGATCCTTACATCGATCAAAACCCGACCAACTCATGGCCCATGATCCTTACGGCAATCACAACCCGACCAACTCGTGGCCTCAACACGATGACCTCACTGTCATCCTTAGTGCAATTTAGTGTGCATATTTATCAAGTGTTGACCCATGGTGTACCTTACTTTTGAGCGTGTCCGTATCCGTGGATTCAGCTATCGATAGATTAAATAAACTCTATAGAGGTTAGTACACTATACCCACACTACGGAACCCATGGCCTCACTCTCCCATCCGAGTGGACCAACAACGTTCCGACGAAACCATTTCATTGTCATGTCACTCTCCCGGCCCCTCCGACTCAGACCCCACTGGGCTAGTCCTGGGTGGCCCCGTGTCTACCTCCAGACACCTCGACAACCGTCGTGGCCACGATCCACACTGGAATCCGGAACCAAACTTAACTTAACAACGGGCTCACAAGGTTTGCCTACCGGGCCAAGGTACAGCACGCCCATAACCTTCCCTAATTTGAGGTACCGACCAGAGGCATGACAATGAAACGCATTAAGGTCGTCCCATACCGGCAAATGTGGTTGCACTGGGAAAGACTCGTTTCAGCGGCACCACGACCCGGTCAACAACATGTTCAAGTTGAATATTAATCAGGTTCAACTTTTAATGTGAAAAGAAAATAACCGGTGTCGTACAGCCATACCATACATCACTTAACATATGCATCACATAACCGTGCAAAACTGCACCAACTACGCTCCCACGGAGCCAACATAAAATCATGCTACTATATTGGTAAAAACCTTTCTTTACTTATACCAGAACCATTTCTAGCAATTATCCTCATTATACCTCATGCAAAAATAATATCGAAATTTCTCATCAATTCTATGACCATATTATTTGTTTAACTCTAACCACTAAGTTCTCATCATCTTACCAACAATATTTACTTCAAACATACTGAAGTTCAAGCATTTTAACATAGCAAGCATATAACAGAATATATTTATTATATAACTAATTAAAATGCATCAATATTCATAATTTCAAGTACGAAAATCAATAATATTGAAGTGGCACCATGAAAATGTTACTGTGGCTTGCCTTAGTACTGATGAGGGTCACAAGGCTCCTAGTGATCCTCAAGACAAGCTGGTTCCTTCGAAAACATTCAAAAAACACAAAAGAAATTATCAAGAAACCTTCTGAAAATTTCTAGAAAATCTAGACAGCAAGGAAAAATCCCATCTTTTGGGATCTGTTAGATTTTTAGACAAGGAACATAATGCAAAAACAAACACTGCATTTGGACTTGTAGAATAAAAGTTATGGTTGTTTGAATGCTCCTGGAATTTAAATAAGTTTGAGAAAAAGAAAAACAGAGAGGGGGTGACGTCGATGGCGTATTTTCCCGGGGCGCCACCACTCATACCGCTTCGCATGCATTATGAGTTGCTGACTAGCGGGCCTCGCTAGTCAGGCCAGAGGGAGGGGGAAAGAAAACAGAGACGGGCGGCGGTTCACCGGAGCGTTCGCCGGCGTTGAGGCCACTTGGGGGAAGATGAGAGGGAGGGATCGACGGAGAAGGTTCTTGCGCACCTGCCCGTACCCGTGGCGTGGCAAATGGTGACCAGACGGCGTCGGTTTCTTCCTCGCAAGCGGAGGCCGAACGCGGAGGTCGCCGAAGATGAGGAAGACGGCGGCTAGGGGCGGCTCCAGGGGCTCGGGCTTGGCTCGTTGGCTTCACGGAGGAGAGGCAGAAGCCCTGGCGGGGTCGCCTCTACTTGGGAGGGGCCGGAGCTGCGGGGTCGATCCAGGGGGATCGCCGGTGTGCTCGGCATGGGGACGGCAGCCCGTGGCCTGCTCGGGCGAGCTACGGCTTCTAGTGGCTATGGGAGGGAGCTGTGGTGAGGTGCGGTGCTCCAGGAGGCTGCGGAGGGGGGTTATTTATAGGCGGGGCGGCGAGGAGGGCTCGGGCTCCGCCGGAGGACAGCTGTCGCTGGAGCCCGGCAACGAATGGTGCCAGAGAGAGAGGGGGAAGGCGACGGGGTTCACGCGGGAGCTGTGCACGGACACGGACGAGCTCAGGAGCAAGGAGGAAGGGGACGAACACAGTGCGTGGGCACTGTGCGTTGGCCGGACCATGCCTGTGCTTGCTACGGCGAGGTCCGGCGTCGGCGAACGGCAGGGAGGAGTTAAGGGGGTGGAGACGAGGATGGTAGCGCGGGGGGACACGCCCAGGCTGGCCGAGCAGCGGGCACGCACGCCACAGAGGCGCTGGCGACGCGCGGAGCGCGCGTTTGGCATGCCAGCACCCTCGGACGAACGCGGTCACCGCGTGGACCGTGACATCAGGCCACATATGCACTAAAAATGATGTCTGGCGTGTAGTCCTTAGTAACTTTAGGTGTTACCACAGCTCGGTTGGTTTCGAGGTGAAGTAGAAGTGAAATGGTGAAGATGTTTAGTTACTGGACAAAAACTTTGAACAGTTGCTGTGGTCAAACCACAGTGATTCAAGGGCTGATCTTTGGGGTTTTACTGACTTTTACTAAGGTGAATAAGCATAGGGAAAACCAGCTGCATTGGAGCTAGTAAAAAGGTAGTTGCTGTAGAAACTACCATTTCAGCCCAGAAGTGAAAATATTTTCTGTAGCAAAAATACTCCAAAAAGTGGTGAAATATTTTTGCTCAGAAATGTGCTCTAGGATCCAAAGATTATTTGGGATTTTTCTTAGGATTTTTGGGGCAACAGAAATGAAGGTTGCTTTGGAGGTCAAAGGTTTTAGCTAGGGTTTATTAGGCAAAATGAATATTTTTCATTTAAGAAAAATATTCCAAGCAATTTTGTTTGGTTGGCCTGGATTGAAATGATGGGTTAGAAGAGGAGAGGGGGCACTTGGGTGAAAATCATGGGATACCCAAGTGATCAAGTCCAAATGGAATGATTCAAAACTCCAAATTCAAACCAACTCAGATGAAAATCAGGCAAAGAAAGGAGGGCAAAAACTAGGCTGTGACAAACCTCCCCCACTTAGAATGAATCTCGTCCTCGAGATTCGGTTGCTTGGGAAAACCATTCTGGATAACATGCCCTTAGAAATTCTTCTGATTCCCAAGTTGATTCTGATTTGGTATGATGCATCCATTGAACCTTCTAAAATTTCCGTGACTTACTGCGAGTGAGTCTTTCCATCCGATACAAAATTTTCACTAGCCTCTCTTAGTAGGTCAAATCCTTTGCCAGCTCTATCTCTGCCAAATCGGTCTTTTTCTCGGGTGGTGAGATGCACCGTCGTAGTTGTGAAACGTGGAACACGTTGTGCACGTCGGATAGTTCCGGAGGCAGCTCCAACTGATATGCCACAGCACCCACTCGTCTCATGACGGGAAATGGACCAATAAACCTGGGTGCCAATTTTCCACGGGTTTGGAACCTTCTTACTCCCTTCATGGGTGTGACTTGTAGGTAGACATGTTCTCCGGGTTCAAAACTGATCTTTTGGTGCTTTGCATCATAATAACTTTTCTGCCGCGATTTGGCCAGCTGTAATCTGTCTCGGATCTCTTTGACTTGCTTTTCAACCTCTATGATGAGATCTATTCCGAAAATACAGTTGTCTCTGGTTTGAGACCAATTTAATGGAGTGTGGCACTTACGGCCATACAAAGCTTCATAAGGTGACATCTTTAAACTGGTCTGGAATCCATTGTTATATGAGAACTCGGCGTATGGCAAGCAATCTTCCCATTGTGGTCCTTGGGCTAAAACACAGGCTCAGAGCATATGTTCGAGTATCTAATTTACTCTTTCCGTTTGCCCATCCGTCTGAGGATGATAAGCAGTGATGTATTTTAATTCCGTCCCAAGGGCTTGATGGAGACGGGTCCAGAAAGCAGAGGTGAATAGTGAACCTCGGTCAGTAGTGATGGTTCGGGGAACTCCATGCAAACTGACAATCCTGGATACATACAGTTGGGCAAGCTTATCTGCTCGGTATGAGGTTTTGACTGGGAGAAAGTGAGCCACTTGGTTAATGTATCCACTATGACCCAGATCGCATTATTGCCCCGTCGGGTCCTAGGTAATCCTGTGATGAAATCCATACAGACATCATCCCATTTCCATTGTGATACGGGTAGTGGTTGGAGAAGTCCGGCTGGTTTCTGATATTCCGCCTTAACCTTGTTGTAGATGTCGCAACAGGCCACGAAATAAGCAATGTCTTTCTTCATTCCGTCCCACCAGAATATTTGTCGAAGGTCTTCATACATTTTTGTGCCTCCAGGGTGGATTGAATACGAGGAATCATGGGCTTCTGACAAAATTTTCTGCTTTAGGTCAGCTTGTTTAGGCACACAGATCC
Organism: Triticum dicoccoides; assembly: GCF_002162155.2. Taxonomy (NCBI): domain Eukaryota; kingdom Viridiplantae; phylum Streptophyta; class Magnoliopsida; order Poales; family Poaceae; genus Triticum; species Triticum dicoccoides. The sequence goes on from NC_041382.1 coordinate 396,704,466, forward strand.
TTCCCCTGAATCGGAGGGTACCGTACTGATCCTTCGAGAAATCGGATGACTTGATGCGTTTCTGCAGTTTGGCGTTGCCTGGCTGGGCCTTGCGGATTTCTTCCTCAAGAGTAGGAGCGACCGTCAGAATATTGGCAAGACCAGCCTCAACAACAACCAGGTTGAGCTGAGCAATTTCTTCTTTGAGTTCAGAAGGCAGAGATTCCAGCATGACGTTTAAACTGACGGGCTTTCGACTGAGTGCATCAGCAACCACGTTGGCTTTACCCGGATGGTAATTTATTCCAAGATCATAATCCTTGACCAACTCCAGCCATCTTCGCTGACGGAGATTTAAATCTGGCTGAGTAAATATGTGTTTGAGACTTTTGTGCTCGGTAAAAATTTGGCACCTTTTTGAAATGAGGTAGTGTCCAAATTTTTAAAGCATGAACTACCGCGGCCAATTCCAAATCATGAGTGGGGTAATTGCCTTCATGAGGTCGTAGCTGCCGTGAGGCGTAGGCTACTACCTTGCCATCTTGCATAAGCACGCATCCAAGTCCTTGTCAGGAAGCGTCGCAATATACGTCGAAGCTGCGGTAGATATCTGGTTAATACCGGTGCAGTTGTTAAGCGCTTCTTTAACTCGGTGAAACTTTTCTCACAGTCTGACGTCCATTCAAACTTCTTATCCTTTTTAAGCAACTCCATCATGGGCTTAGCAATCTTGTAGAACCCTTCAATAAATAGACGGTAATATCCAGCTATTCCAAGAAAACTCCGGATCTGAGACACGATGGAAGGTGGCAACCAGTCGAGCACGTCTTTTACTTTGCTAGGGTCCACGGCTATTCCTTCAGCGGATAGTATATGTCCGAGGAACCCAACTTGCTTGAGCCAAAACTCGCATTTACTGAACTTGGCGTACAACTGGTGCTCACGGAGTCGTTGTAGCACTGCGCGGAGGTGTCCTTTATGCTCTTCTTCATTTCTTGAATAGATAAGTATATCATCGATGAAGACGACCACGAACTTATCAAGGAAATCCATGAACACTTTTTTCATCATGTGCATGAAGAAGGCAGGGGCGTTGGTGAGGCCGAAGGACATGACCGTATATTCATAAAGACCGTAGCGAGTGGTGAACGCGGTCTTGGGAATATCCTCCTTTTTAATTTTAAGCTGGTAATATCCAGTCCGCAAATCAATTTTTGAGAAGACCTTGGATCCACTGAGTTGATCAAACAAATCATCAATTCTTGGCAGAGGGTATTTGTTCTTGATCATGACATCATTCAACTGTCGGTAGTCCACACACATGCAAAGGCTGCCATCTTTCTTGTCCACAAAAATAGCGGGTGATCCCCATGGCGAGGAACTGGGGCAGATATATCCTTTTTGGAGCATTTCATCAAGTTGTTTCTTTAGCTCCACCAACTCGGATGACGGCATTTGATAATATTTCTTGTGTATTAGTGTGGTTCCGGGCACAAGTTCTATTGCAAACTCAAGCTCCTGATCAGGTGGCATGCTTGGCAGTTCTTCTGAGAATACATCGGGAAACTCACTGACCACTGGAATTAATTCCACTTCTGCTATTGCTGTAAAAAACATTTCCTTGGAGGGTATGCTTCTACGAGCAATAAACTTGGTGGCTTGTCCATCTTGTCCGGTCAAATTGACTTCCCAGGTTGCACAATTTATGCATACTTGGTACTGAGTCAGCCAATTCATACCCAAGATAACATCCAATTATTCAGTCTCAATCAGTATCAAAGACGTCAGAAAACTGATTTCGTTGATCCTGACTTCCAGATTGCGGCAGATGAGATTGCTTTGAATAATAGATCTCGAGGTTTGTACCAGCATATTTTTGCCCAAAAGCGAACAAGGAAATTTGTTTTGGGCAACAAAACTCGGAGAAATAAAAGAGTGGGAAACCCCAGAGTCAAATAAAATTACTGCAGGTATGTTATTACCAGGGAACATACCAATGACGACTTCGGGATTTTCTTGGGCTTCGTCAGCTGAAATGTGATGAATGTATCCCGTGACGTCGTGCTGACCAGCTTCCAAATAATGGATTTGAGGCTTGAACGTAGCATTGGTCCGGGTGTTCTTGGGACACTGTTTGGCATAATGTCCAGTTTGTCCACAACTATAACAGGAATTGTTGCGCAGACATTTCTCCAGAACTGGGTTGAGCACATCATTCTTCACTTGGGTGGTGGTCTTGTTAACATTTTGTTGCCAACTGGGCTGGTATGCCATTGGAGTTGGCTGCCAGGTACGAACCTTTTGCACTGGTTGCATTTCCTTCTTGGGCTCAAATTTGCGTTTGTGATCATTATGGGCAGAGTTAGTATCTGACACGAGCTTGTGCTCCCTTTCAGCAATGAAAGCCTTGTTCACCAGGTTTTGAAAATCTAGAAAATCGAACATACTGAGAGCACAGCGAAGTTGCGGGTTTAATCCACCAAGAAAACGGTCCATCTTCCTTTTTTCATTGGCCATGTCATATTGAGAGTAACGTGACAGGTGATTGAATTGTTGTATATATTCTCCCACTGACTGACTTCCTTGGAGGAGTGCAAGAAATTCATGCTGCTTAGTCTTCATAATTCCCGCAGGGATGTGATATTTTCGGAATTGCTCCTTGAATCTTGGCCAGGTAATTGCTTCATTCTTAGTCACTATAGCTTTCTCACATTCCCACCATATGGCAGCACCGCCTTCCAGATAATGTGTTATAAATGGAACTTTATCTTCTTCATCAGCTCAAGCAACTTCAAGTTTCTTTTCCATAGTTCTTAACCAATCATCTGCATCCAAGGGATCTACAGCCTGACTGAGACTGGGAGGCTTAGTCCTTTGAAAATCAGATAGCTTGGAGTGGGAGGTCGGCTGATTCCCATTCTATCCAACCATTGCCTGAATACTTCTGAATATTTCCATTAGATCAGTTTTTCGTCGTTCCTCGAACATACGCATAATTTGCTTGGTGGAGGGCGGATTTGGCGGTGGAGGCGGTGGTGGAACATACGGCTCGGGTGATTGTCCTGCCTGCCGTGCGGAACACCGAACAGGGGAACCCTCACGAACGTTGCTACTGCAGCCTCCCCGCGTCATCCTAATATGATTTTTCCCAAGTCAATGCAACCGAGATGAGAAGAATTCAACAAAAACTGGGGAGAAGCCAGCAACAAAAACCAAGCGAAACCGAAAAGATGAAGAAAATACGGCGAATAAAATAAAGTCCAACATAATTATACATAGACTCATACATGAAAGATAAAAACATGCCAGGTCCAACTACCCTCATACATGAAATGAAACAGCATGACTAGTACGATTACAACCATACTCCATCCCGACAACTGAGAATACTCGAAACCTCTACTGCTCGGCTAGCGCTGCGGTGTCCTCTCCTGATGCGGACTCGGATCCGGAACTAATGGGGACCTCCGGGTTAAAAGTGACACGACGATGCTACCTCGAGGGCTCTCCCTCTGGGGCAGGTGAAGGGCTGATCATCAGGGCTGCAGGAGTGGCGAGGAGTGAAACCCACTCTGCAAGAGCACTAAGGGGACTCGTAGTCACGGTGCCCGAGCTACTCGGGGGAGTAACAGGGGAAACAGGGGATCTGGAACTGGCAGGAACATAGGGAATAAATCCCATAGATGGAGAAGTAGTGGCTAAGCGAGCAGTGACTAAAGTAGAGGCTAAAGCAGTATGGGCATGACTCAGCTCACGAGCCATCTCGTAGATCAGAAGATCACTAGCAGTGATGTAGCGAGAAAGGTGGCTAGCAAAACTATCAGACTCCGGATCAATGACAAGAAAACGGACACTACCATTATCATGGAGAGAGGGGTAGTAGTGGAAACCTGGGTGATTCTGCATCTGGACCTCGTTGTAGCGAAGCTCAACAAGTACCTCGAATGCAGCAAACTGGACAGCCTGAGAAGCGGAAGAAACATAGCCGCTACGAGAGGTCCGAGTGTAATAACTGGAGTCGGAACTGGTGCGCAAAGTAACCACGGCGTGATACTCATACACTAAGTCAGCTAGGCGCTCCCGGTACACACGATAGACTGGATCAACTCCGTGAGGGTACAGCCGACGCAACACGTTGCGAAGAAGATGCAGCGACGTGTACGGCATCAGCCGCAACTGGCACGGATACAACACCGGAGCCATCTACACTCACAACAATTAGCAGGTTAGCACAGAAAAATAAATATAATCAGTGCATGCAATGCAACAACCAGCTACAGTTATTACCGACACTTAGCTACAACTCGTATCTAGCGTCCAGTTATCTCGGCTTAGTCTACCATGGCCTACAGTAAGCGCAGCTCTGATAGCAAGCGTTGTGGCACCCCGGCTCAGAGCGACCGATTTACCCTCCATTACCAGCCTAGAGACCTTGTCTTCTGGCAACACACAACATGGCACAGAATACAACCGCTTTATTCATGCTAGCGGAACATAGTTCATATTACAACAGTTAGCGAGGCCAAGTGGCACACACGGTGCGGCTGAACAATATGTACATTATTTGGTGAACATAAAGGGGCCTTGATCATGACAACTACTCGGCAACGGAACAACATCGTAGCGGGACTCCATAGCACAAGGACACCGACGTGGACACGGTCTAGACTCGTACAGCACTCCTTTCCAACGGAACTTTCCTGAAATCTGGCATGACACGCAGGGTCAGTACATTGAATGTACTTGCAAGCTCACAATAAGCATAACAAGATGACAACCAATATTATGATATTTATCCAGTTTTAATCAACAATGCAGCTATATAACCAACGTGATGTGACTACGCCCAACAGGTACTCATTCCCCCAACTTGCTTACCAGATGTGACCAACAAACATAATATTACCAACACATACCCGTGATACTTACGGTGATCACAACCCGACCATCTCATGGCCCGTGATTCTTACCGCGCTCACAACCCTACCAACTCATGGCCCGTGATCCTTACAGTGATCACAACCCGACCAACTCGTGGCCAACTCAACACGATGACCTCACTGTCATCCTTAGTGCAATTTAGTGTGCATATTTATTAAGTTTTGACCCATGGTGTACCTTACTTTCGAGCGTGTCCGTATCCGTGGACTCGGCTATCGATAGATTAAATACACTCTGCAGAGGTTAGTACACTGTACCCACACTACGGAACCCATGGCCTCACTCTCCCATCTGAGTGGACCAACAGCATTCTGACGAAACCATTTCACTGTCATGACACTCTCCCGGCCCCTCTGACTCAGACCCCACTGGGCTAGTCCTGGGTGGCCCCGTGTCTACCTCCAGACACCTCGACCACCGTCGTGGCCACGATCCACACTGGGATCTGGTACCAAACTTAACTTAACAACGGGCTCACAAGGTTATGCTTGCCTACCGGGCCAGGGTACATCATGCCCATAACCTTCCCTAATGTGAGGTACCGACCAGAGGCACGACAATGAAACGCATTAAGGTCGTCTCATACCGGCAAATGTGGTTGCACTGGGAAAGACTCGTTTCAGCGGCATCACGACCCGGTCAACAACATGTTCAAGTTGAATATTAATCAGGTTCAACTTTTAATGTGAAAAGAAAATAACCGGTGTCATACTACCATACCATATATCGCTTAACATATGCATCACATAACCGTGCAAAACTGCACCAACTACGCTCCCATGGAGCCAACATAAAATCATGCTACTATACTGGTAAAAACCATTCTTTACTTATACCAGAACTATTTCTAGCAAATATCCTCATTATACCTCAAGCAAAAATAATATCCAAATTTCTCATCAATTCTATGACCATATTATTTGTTTAACTCTAACCACTAAGTTCTCATCATCTTACCAACAATATTTACTTCAAACATACTGAAGTTCAAGCATTTTAACATAACAAGCATATAACAGAATATATTTATTATATAACTAATTAAAATGCATCAATATTCATAAGTTCAAGTATGAAAATCAATAATATTTTAGTCGCACCATGAAAATGTTACTCTGGCTTGCCTTAGTACTGATGAGGGTCACAAGGCTCCTGGTGATCCTCAAGACAAGCTGGTTCCTCTGAAAACATTCAAAAAAACACAAAAGAAAATATCAAGAAACCTTCTGAGAATTGCCAGAAAATCTAGACAGCAAGGAAAAATCCCATCTTTTGGGAGTTGTTAGATTTTTAGTCAAAGAACACAATGCAAAAAGAATCACTACATTTGGACTTGTAGAATAAAAGTTATAGCTGTTTGAATGCTCCTGGAATTTAAATAAATTTGAAAAAAAGAAAAATAGATTTTCCTGGGGCGCCACCACTCATACCACTTCGCGCGCGTTATGAGTGGCTGACTAGCGGGCCCCGCTAGTCAGGCCGGAGGGAGGGGAAAAGAAAACAGAGACGGGCGGCGGTTCGCCGGAGCATTCGCCGATGTTGAGGCCTCTTGGGGGAAGATGAGAGGGAGGGATCGACGGAGAAGGTTCTTGCGCACCTGCCCGTACCCGTGGCGTGGCAAATGGTGATCGGACGGCGTCGGTTTCTTCCTCGCAAGCGGAGGCAGAACGCGGAGGTCGCCGGAGATGAGGAAGACGACGGCTAGGGGCGGCTCCAGGGGCTCGGGCTTGGCTCGTTGGCTTCACGGAGGAGAGGCGGAGGCCCTGGCGGGGGTCGCCTCAGCTTGGGAGTGGACGGAGCTGCGGGGTCGATCCAGGGGGATCGCCGGCGTGCTCGGCTCGGGGACGGCAGCCCGTGGCCTGCCCGGGCGGGCTGCGGCTTCTAGTGGCTATGGGAGGGAGGTGTGGTGAGGTGCGGTTCTCCAGGAGGCTGTGGAGGGGGGTTATTTATAGGCGGGGCGGCGGGGAGGGCTCGGGCTCCGCCGGAGGATAGCTGTCACCGGCGCCCGGTGACGAATGGTGCTAGAGAGAGAGGGGGAAGGCGACGGGGTTCACACGGGAGCTGTGCACGGACGCGGACGAGCACAGGAGCAGGGAGGAAGGGGACGAACACAGTGCGCGGGCACTATGCCATTGGCCGGACCGTGCCCGTGCTCGCTGCGGCGAGCTCCGGCATCAGCGAGCAGCAAGGAGGAGTTAAAGGGGTGGAGACGAGGATGCTGGTGCGGGGGGACACGCCCAGGCTGGCCGAGCAGCGGGCACGCGTGCCACAGAGGCGCTGGCGACGCGCAGAGCGCGCGTTTGGCATGCCAGCACCCTCGGACAAATGCGGTCACCGCGTGGACCATGACATCAGGCCACATATGCACTAACCATGATGTCTGACATGTAGTCCTTAGTAACTTTAGGTGTTACCACGGCTCGGTTGGTTTCCAAGGGCAGTAGAAGTGAAATGGTGAAGATGTTTAGTTACTGGACAGAAACTTTGAACAGTTACTGTGGTCAAACCACATTGATTCAAGGGCTGATCTTTGGGGTTTTACTGACTCTTACTAAGTTGAATAAGCCGAGGGAAAACCAGCTGCATTGGAGCTAGTAAAAAGGTAGTTGCTGTAGAAACTACCATTTCAGCCCAGAAGTGAAAATATTTTCTGTAGCAAAAATACTCCAAAAAGTGGTGAAATATTTTTGCTCAGAAATGTGCCCTAGGGTCCAAAGAATATTTGGTATTTTTTCAGGATTTTTGGGGCAACAAAAATGAAGGTTACTTTGGAGGTCAAAGGTTTTAGCTAGGGTTTAGGAGGCAAAATGAATATTTTTCATTTAAGAAAAATATTCCAAGCAATTTTGTTGGATTGGCCAGGAGTGAAATGATGGGTTAGAAGAGGAGAGGGGGAACTTGGGTGAAAATCAAGGGATACCCAAGTGATCATGTCCAAATGGAATGATTCAAACCAACTCAGATGAAAATCAAGCAAAGAAAAGAGGGCAAAAACCAGGCTGTGACACTCGTCAAGGAAGTCAGCCCACTCAGGACTCGAAGGAAAATCGAAGTCTGAAGGTGGGACATCAGGAAGACATTCATCGTCACTCACATCGTAAACTCTGGAGTCTCTCAGACGAGCCTTCAGAGCATTCTTGGAGGTGACCAAGCGAGTGACAACGTCGTGATTTTGGGAGCAATGAAAGGTAAACATCTTCATCATGGCAGAGTGAGCCTTTCCAAGGAAACGAGTAATGTGACCAAGAGATGCAGAGCCGGAAGAAGTAGAGCGAGCGGTAGGAGGAGGAACACTAGTGGGAGTACGAGGAGTAGGAGCAGAAGAGTCCTTGGGAACCCAATCATCCGCCATCTGAGGTGGAATGACCCCCCATTCATGCAAGTGAGTACGGGAATGGGAAAAGGAGCAACACTCTCGATAAATGCATGAAGAAAGGGGGCATGAGGAAAGGCTCGCTTGTGCTGAAAACAAACAAGACGGATCTCATGCCACAGAAAATGGGGGACATTTACCTTCCCCTTTGGAGACTCATACAGGCGATGCATGAGATCAATGTAGTAGCTATTACATGACCCCTTGTCACCCATCTCGGGGTAAATGGTGTTGGAGATATGCCCTAGAGGCAATCATGTATGATGATATTTCCTATATGTTTATGAATAAAGATAGTCCTTGGACATTATCGATGATGTGTATTAGAAAGTATGTGACTTGTTTGTGGGACTATACATTGTATGATGACTGTCCTAAAAGGTCCCTAGTCGAAAGGGCTGTGTGGACGTGCAGCCAACTAGACTAGCATATGACACGATCGATGGCTTGGTCTCACTAGCCTTGGAGCATTGGATGATAACCGGATAATATGGACTTGGAAAGGTCTGGTCCGAGTCGGGATAAGGTCCGAGTCGGACAGACCCAACTATGAGACGCAACGATATGTCATCTGTGAGTCTCTAGTACAACATACGTTCTATGTCCTAAGACCTGAGCTGACGCATGTACTCGGGATGGTGAAAGACCTGCTTTGGGCCGACCAAACGCTACTCCGTAACTGGGTAGTTACAAAGGTAGGTTTCAGGCTTCTCCAGACCCATGCTGCGAGACATGGTCGAGCAAGATGGGATTTGCCCCTCCGATCAGGAGAGATATACTCTGGAGCCCTCGTGTGATCCGACCAGGATAATCATGGCCATGCGACAAGGATTATGAGATAATTCGGATAGTGGTCAGCATCACCAGAACGAGAAAGAGGTCGGGCTACCACAAGGATGACAGACTCGCCTTGAGCCCGACAACATATATTGTGCGGCAAAGAGAACAGAAGTATGATGTACATGTTCGCCTAACTAGCTTCATGGTCTCCTTGGTGTTTCGGCATGCCTTGCTAGAGGCCTCTACCAACCGTGCAGTTCGGAGGTGATCCGAACTATGATCAAGCCGACTTGAACCTAAGGGGTCGCGCGCTTAAGGGAAGGAACCTACGAGGACGGATCCAAAGACACTGGTCGGGAGTGATCCGAGTTGTATTCGGATTGTGGCCGAGTAGACTTGTGGGCTTTAGGGTCCGTGCGAGGCCCAAGTGTTGAGCCCATGATGGACGCCTATATGAAGTGGACGTGCGGCACACTCATGCGGTTGATCACTTCGGCGCTACGACTAGGGTTTGCATGTGTTGCAAATAGCCACCTCCACTCGCCGCCGACTGTGTGATCGGACCTAGCAGTCCGCCGCACAGTGTTCCTCTTGCACGCGCAGATACCGTTAGAGGTGACGCACTTGTGCCGCTCCGGCGAACTTGTATGTGGGATCAGAAGATCGGTTGTTCGTGGGAGATCGGACAAGGAGGAGATGATCCACGCGGACGCGCAGCCCCAACTCTTCTTTCGCTGCACGGCACTGCCTGTCTAGTGGTACTGAACTGTGATCCATCTCCCGTAGCTTGTTCTTGGTTGTTCTGCACGTAGGAAATTTTAATTTCCAGTCGACGCACCCTACCGTAGATCCCAACAGTGGTATCGGAGCCTCTGCTATAGGATTTGGTTTCAGATCATATGCATATTAGATATGTGGAGGCAGCAGATGAGATCTATTGTCCTTGATGAAATCTGCTATGTGCATGGTTGATGTGATCAACTGCACATGGGGATCGTTGAGGCTATGTTTTCTGATGATAGGAGTCGATGAGGTCGTGACACAACCTACCGTGTGCGTAGCGCCATGTATTTCGTACCCTACACACAAACCGGTAGAATGCGATTCTACGCATAACTTTGTTTTGCAGGTTTGATGTGAATAGTATGGCTCATGTGTATGATGCATGTGTGTAATTTATACATGGCCTGCATGTCATGTTTGTCAGCCGGCAGGAGCCAAAGTGCTGTCATTATATTGTATAACGACCTGCGTGTCGACTTGTGACTCTATGTAAATTCATTACTAGTTGTAGTAGTTGGATAATAGAGATCAGGTTGGTGGCTTGGCGTCCCGGCGTGACAAACAAGATGGAGTTCCTAGATGGTCATCGGAGTCGGAGCCGACCTGGAAGAACGTCCATGAAGGAGCCATACTGTTTCACAATATTGTTTATTTGTGATTGTTGTGCTTCTTTGTTTCTATGCATGTTAGAATGGTAGAAAGATCCCTCATGAATATCAAGTAAATTGCCATTCCTGATGTTGCACCTTTGCACGTCAAGTACATCTAGTAGTGGGCTCATAAAATTGGGGTGCTGCTGGGTGTCCTTGAACTGAAGGGTTCGTGTCAGACACGGACATGCACTGCATCAGGTTAACTTGACAAGGCTATCAAAATGGTTTTGGGCCTTGTGGCAAAGAAGGTTGGGAGCCGGGGTATGAGATACCTTCCTGACCGACAGGAGTCGTATACAGATACGATTAGCAAGGAATTGCTTACCAAATAGGTATGTTGACTAGCAGTGATGCTAAAGCTCACTAGTCGCATGCGCTAGTCGGATCCTGAATCACTGAGAGTTGTGGAGGGATGCTGACTTCAGTGGGAGTATTTCTATTTAGGCTAGAATTACTCTACATAAACACATTGCTTAGTGATTGCATATTTTATGTTGTAGATCAATGGCACCACCTGCTCAACCCAACTTTGCATTGAAATCAATTCTGGAAAAGGATAAACTGAATGGAACAAACTTTACCACCTGGTATAGAAATCTGAGAATTGTTCTCAAGCATGATAAAAAGGAACATGTTCTAGAGGATCCACTTCCAGAGGAACCTGCCGATAATGCTAATGCCAGAACTAAGAATGCCTACCAGAAACTCGTTGATGAATCAACGGAGATCAGCTTTCTGATGCTGGCTTGTATGGAGCCCGATTTGCAGCAGCATTTCAAAAATGTTGAGGCTTACGATATGATCGAGAGTCTCAAGAGCATGTTTTAGACACAGGCTAGGACCAAAAGGTTCAACATCTGGCGATCCTTGATGGATTGCAAGCTGAAGGAAGGTGATCCACTGAGCCCACATGTGATCAAGATGATCGGATATGTGCAAGCTTTGGATCATTTGGGCTTCCCGCTCTTGGATGAGCTGGCTACTAATGCTATTCTAGGTTCTCTTCATCCCAGCTATGGGACGTTCATCTCGAACTATCATATGCATGGCATGGATAAGAAGCTCACTGAATTGCATGGGATGCTCAAAGTGGCAGAGCAGGATATTAAGAAAGGCACGCATCAAGTGTTGATGGTGCAGAAATCGGCTAAGTTCAAGAAGATTTGGTCCAAGAAAAAGGCTAAGGCAAAGGGCACGGAGACTATAACCTCTGCCGCTACGCCGAAATCTGGACCGGACTCGAAGACCGTTTGCTATCACTGCAAGGAGACCGGTCACTGGAAGAGGAACTGTAGCAAGTGGCTTGTAGAGCATGGCAAGAAGGACGGAAATGCTTCTTCAGGCAAAGGTACACTTGTTGCATATGTTATAGACATTTACCTTGCTCACATACCTAGTAGCTCTTGGGTATTTGATACCGGATCGGTTGTTCATATTTGCAACTCGATGCAGGGGCTGGTAAGAACTAGGCGTGTGGCACAAGGGGAGATTGACATTAGGGTCGGCAACAAAGCAAGAGTTGCTGCATTGGAGGTCGGCACGATGCAGCTCCAGCTTCCTTCCGGATTCATTATGGAATTGAATAATTGTTATTACATTCCTGCACTTAGTCGGAACATTATTTCTGCCTCATGTTTGATGAGTCAAGGTTATGAATTCAATTTAAAGGACAATGGTTGTTTGATATTTTTGAATGGTATGTTCCATGGCTATGCACCCATTATTGATGGGCTATTTATATTCATTCTAGAACAGGAAGCGGTCTATAACGTGAATATCAAGAGGCATAAGCCTAATGAGATAAATCCGACATACTTCTGGCATTGCCGGCTTGGACACATTAGTCTGAAACGCATGAAGAAGCTCCATGATGATGGGCTCCTAAGTTCATCCAACTTTGCATCGTTCGAGACATGTGAATCATGCTTGCTCGCCAAGATGACTAAGTCTCCTTTCGCAAAGAGTTGCGAGAGTGTGTCCGAGCTATTGGAACTTATACATAGTGATGTGTGTGGTCCAATGAGCACAACTGCCCGAGGTCGCTATCAGTACTTCATGACTTTTACCGGCGACTTGAGTAGATATGGATGTATCTATTTGATGCGGCACAAGTCAGAGACTTTTGAAAAGTTCAAAGAGTTTCAGAACGAGGTAGAGAATCAGCTCGGCAAGACTATAAAGCTTCTACGATCTGATTGTGGAGGTGAGTACATGAGCCAGGAGTTTGATGATCATCTGAAAAGTCGAGGTATTGTACCTCAGCTCTATAGGACCTTGAAGTATGTCTAGAGGGGGCGTGATTAGACTACTTGACAAATTAAAACTTAACCTTTTCCCAGTTTTAGAGTTTGGCAGATTTTAGCTATTTAGGACAAGTCAAGCAATCAACATACTATTCAAGCAAGCATGCAAAGAGTATATAGGTAGCGGAAATTAAAGCATGCAACTTGCAAGAAAGTAATGGGAAGGGTTTGGAGGATTCAAACGCAATTAGAGACATGGATGTTTTTGGCGTGGTTCCGATAGGTGGTGCTATCGTACATCCACGTTGATGGAGACTTCAACCCATGAAGGGTAACGGTTGCGCGAGTCCACGGAGGGCTCCACCCACGAAGGGTCCACGAAGAAGCAACCTTGTCTATTTCCACCATGGCCGTCGCCCACGAAGGACTTGCCTCACTAGCGGTAGATCTTCACGAAGTAGGCGATCTCCTTGCCCTTAGAAACTCCTTGGTTCAACTCCAAAATCATGTCGGAGGCTCCCAAGTGACACCTAGCCAATCTAGGAGACACCAGTCTCCAAGAAGTAACAAATGGTGCGTTGATGATGAACCCCTTTCTCTTGTGCTTCAAATGATAGTCTCCCCAACACTCAACTCTCTCTCATAGGTTTTGGATCTGGTGGAAAGAAGATTTGAGTGGAAAGCAACTTGAGGAAGGCTAGAGATCAAGATTCATATGGTAGGAATGGAATATCTTGGCCACAACACATGAGTAGGTGGTTCTCTCTCAGAAATGGTAAGTTGGAAGTGTAGGTTTGTTCTGATGGCTCTCTCCACGAATGAAGAGGAGGTGGAGGGGTATTTATAGCCTCCACACAAAATCTAATCGTTACACACAATATACCAAACTCGGTGGGACCGATTCAGAAGACTCGGTCGGACCGATTTAGTAAACTTAGTGACTGTTAGGATTTTCGGTGGGACTGACATGCAACTCATTGCGACCGATTCGGTTAGGGTTAGGGCATAATGTAATCTCGGTAAGACCGATTACACAATCTCGGTGAGACCGATTTTGGTAATAAGCTTTCCAGAGAGTTGGTCAGGTCAACTCGGTGGGACCGATTTGCTCTTTTCGGTGAGACCGAAATGTTACAAAAAGGAAACAGAGAGTTTACATTGCAATCTCGGTGGGACCGATCGCTCACTTCGGTTAGACCGAAATGTTACGAAGGGAAACAGAGAGATTACAATCCCATCTCGGTGAGACCGAGATCCCTATCGGTAAGACCTATTTGCTTAGGGTTTGTGGCAGTGGCTATGAACTTTGGAATCGGTGGCGCCGGATTGGAAGAATCGGTGTGACCAATTTTGGCTTTTGGGTCTAGGTCATTTGTGGATGTGAGTAAGTAGCTGAGGGTTTTGGAGCATATCACTAAGCACATGAAGCAAGAGGATCATTAAGCAACACCTCATCCCTCCTTAATAGTATTGGCTTTTCCTATAGACTCAATGTGATCTTGGATCACTAAAATATAAAAATAAGAGTCTTGAGCTTTTGAGCTTGAGCCAATCCTTTGTCCTTAGTATTTCGAGGGATCCACTTTCATCATCCATGCCATGCCATTCATTGAGCTTTCCTGAAATAATAGTCTTGGAATAGCATTAGCTCAATGAACTATATGTTGTTATGAATTACCAAAACCACCTAGGGATAGTTGCACTTTCAATCTCCCCCTTTTTGGTAATTGATGACAACATATAGATCAAAGCTTCGACAAATGATTATAAGATTGAATAACATCGTCGCTTTGAGAAGTATGTGATAAGCAAGAGCTCCCCCTAAATTTGTGCATAATTTGCTTTGGACTGCAAATGCACAACGAATTAGGCTCATGGGTTACTCTTCCATGTCACATACATCTTGGTGGAGCGCTCAAAATAATAAGTATTGAATACATGCACTCATCACCAAGCAAAGTGAATGATCACATAGGATAAGATAAGATAATGTCATCAAACATGCATAAGTGTAGCTTATGATCAAACACATGATCATCAATGTCTCACAAGCATAGTATCTCAAGCAATCAAAAGCAAACAAGTTTAACCACCAAATAAAGCAATAGAGAACAAAAGCAACACTCTCTCTCTCGAAGCCTATGATCTATACATTTTTCTCCCCCTTTGGCAACAAGTTACCAAAAAGTTCATAGAAAATGCATAGTGCTAGATCGACTCTCAGGCTTGATCTTCAGGTGGTGGTGTCTGGATAACTCCAAGGATGAAGGCTTCAGTTGAAGTAGAGGGGGCTCTAGTTGATGCTGGAGCTGGTTGCACTGGAGCTGTAGGTGTTGTGGCTGGTGCAGATGATGTTGCTCTAGTGTCTTTCACAGGCACTGCAACTGACCTCTGGGCTCTGGGCACTCTGGCAAACACATTAGTTGTAGTCTTGCCCTGCCTCTCCTGCATGTCATCCTGCAGCTGCTCTACCACTGACTGAATCTCAGTTACTTTGACATCAAGGTCATGGAATTTGAGTTCCATGATTCTCTCCAGGCTCTCCTGATTCTGAGTGAGGGTGGGAAATCCCTTCTCAATCCTCAGTGTTGACGCTATTAAGTAACCAAGCTGCTCCTGCTTGTTCTTCAAGAAATACTCAGATGCCTCCTCTTGATTTGGCATCTTGGCAGCCTTCTCCTTCCTTGCCTTCTCCTTCTTCTCTTGATCTTGAACTAATGATGGATCATTCTCATTCATGACAACCTCATTGTCCTCAAAGTCTGGATAAAGTGGAAAATGTTCCTTATCCAATTGATATTTCCCTTGGTAAGTGGGTACAAGTTTTCACATAATGTTGTCAAGCTCCAATATACCAAGTTCACGCCTAAGTTGACAGAACCTTGCTTCATCCAATGGCTTGGTGAAAATGTCTGGAAGTTGCATATCCGTACCCACATGAGCAATATCAATGTCACCTTTTTCCACATGATCTCTCAAGAAATGATACCTAATATCAATGTGCTTGGTGCAGGTATGATCTTTGGGGTTCTCAGCAATATTGATGGCACTTTCATTATCACATAGAAGAGGCACAAGTTTATAGGTGATACCATAATCCTTCAAAATTTGCCTCATCCATAGTAATTGAGTTGCACAACTGGCGGTTGCAATGTATTCAGCTTCGGCGGTGGAGAGGGCAACACAATTTTGTTTCTTCGAGGACCAACTTACCAAGGGGCGTCCAAGGAATTGACATGCACCGGAGGTGGACTTACGATCCACTTTGTCTCCAGCCCAATCCGCATCCGTGTACCCAATGAGATCAAACTTAGCATCCTTGGGGTACCATAGACCTAACTTTGGAGTGTGAACAAGGTATCTAAGAATATTCTTAACCGCCTTATGATGACTTTCCCTAGGGGAAGCTTGAAATCTTGCGCACATGCATACACTAAACATGATGTCCGGTCTAGATGCACAAAGATAAAGCAATGAAGCAATCATAGAGCGGTAAATAGAAGGGTCGAACGGAATACCATTTGTGTCTTCAGTGAGAGCAATTTTGGTTGGCGTTGGTGTCTTACATGGACTAGCATCAGTCATGCCAAATTTCTCTAGAATATCCTTGAGGTATTTTGCTTGAGACAAGAAAATTCCTTCTTGAAATTGTTGAATTTGAAATCCAAGGAAGAACTTCAAGTCCGCATTGAGTGACATTTAAAAATTCTTGGTCATGGAAGCTCTAAACTTCTTGCACAAATGAATTTTAGGAGAACCAAAAATGATATCATCTACATAGATTTGGCATAAGATCAAATCACCTTTGTCCCTCTTGGAAAAAAGAGTGGGATCGATGACTCCTCTCACAAAACCATCATCGAGTAAAAACTTCTTAAGATGAGCATACCAAGCACGAGGTGGTTGTTTGAGGCTACACGAAGCCTTATGAAGTTTATACACATAGTCTTTTTGATCGGGGTCAACGAACCCAGGTGGTTGTGATACATATACTTCTTCTTGTAGAGGACCGTTAAGAAAAGCACTCTTCACATCCATTTGATGTAATGTAAAACCATTGAAAGCAGCATAAGCAAGTAAGATGCGAATGGATTCAAGACGAGCAACGGGGGCAAAGGACTCACCAATGTCCAAACCTTCGACTTGTGAGTACCCTTGTGCCACTAACCTTTCCTTGTTACGGATGATTACACCATTCTCACCTTGCTTGTTCTTGAAAATCCATTTTGTTCCAATGACATTGTGCTCGGTAGTTGGCCTCTGTACTAATGTCCACACTTGGTTGCGTTCAAAATTTTTCAACTTTTCTTGCATAGCAACAAGCCAATCATTGTCCATCAATGTCTCTTGTACCTTGAGAGGCTCAACACTAGATACAAACGAGAAGTGAGCACAAAAGTTTGTCAATGTTTACGAGTGTGTCGGATTTAGGTTTCCGGCAGACCCTTGAGGTTTGAACACTGGGGTGCGCGCGGAGATTTCGCCCTCTACCTACCTGCTCCTCGCCGACTCGCTAGGATCTAAACTACGAAAGGAACAACACAAGAGACACAGAGTTTATACTGGTTCATGCCACCATTGTGGTGTAATACCCTACTCCAGTGTGTGGTGTGGTGGATTGCCTCTTGGGCTGGTGATGAACAATACAAGGAAGAACAGCCTCGCGAGGGTCTGTTCTTGGCTGGTGCGATGAACTGCTAGGAGGAGTTCAGTCGCTCTATCTACTGGTTTCTTGCGGAGGATCCGAGATCGTCCCTACCTTGGGGGTGGCTAGTCCTATTTATAGGCAAAGGCCCTGGGCCTCTTCCCAAATATTGAGCGGGAAGGGCGCCAACAATTGGCCATTTTGAAGGGGAACAACGGGTGCGCTTATCCTGACTAAAGTTGGTCCTCGCCTGTCAAAGGCTCTGGTGGTGACGCCTGCTTGGGCTCCACAATGACTTCCTTCCTGCCGTTGGTCTGGTCTTGGTCTTGTTGCACCGAAATGGATGCCTTTGCTTGATGCTCTCGCCTGCGCTTGCTCCCTTTGCACCAAAGAGGAAAGGAGGACACTGTGCGGGCTGCCGCCTGACTGGCACCCTTGGTCGTCATGGCTTGCGTCATGGGCACCTTGCGAGGTACCCCGCCTTGAACTCTCCGCCTCCTCGTGTGCCAGCCTGATGAGGCCGTGCCTGAGGAAGCTCCTTGTCGTCCGCCCCGCGAGGCTTGGCCCCTCGCGAGGGTCTTGAGCCGGTGTTGATGAAGATGGGCCGTGTTGGGCCCCCTTTGAGCCACGCCGCAGGCCGCAGGCAGGCATGTCTCGGGACCCCCGTTCCCAGAACACTGACAGTAGCCCCCGGGCCCAAGGCGCGCCCGGACTTGGCCGAGCAGAGAGGCGAAAGGGCAAGTGCGAAGCACCGCGGGCCCTAACAGCCTGCGGCCTTGGGCGTAGTCTGGCGGTTGATTGGACGTGGGCGGCACTGTTCCCCCACGCCTCCTTATTTTGTGCCACGCTAGGCGGACTCGTAGTCACACACAGCCGCTCCCCTTTTCGTTGCCCGAGCATCCTCTATCCTTTCTCCTCTCGAACTCCAGCTTCCGTATCCAATCCAATCTCGACCCTTCCCTCCCCCCTTCTGCTGCCATGGCTCCGCCGAAGAAGGGAAGAGGGAAGAAGCCCATGCCGCCGCCTCGCTCACCGTCGTTGGCGGCCCCCGCCATCGATCGGTCGATCATCATCAATCGAGAGGGCTTGAGCAAGGTCAGCTCGGCTTTGGCCACCATCTTCAATGAATGCGGGAGGACGACGGCCTGGCCCGCATCTCGATTCTCCATCGACAGGATAGTCACTGAGGTCCGGTATTTCGTCGATGCCCTGTGGGCGGGACTGGTTTCCCCCTTTTTCGATTTCTTCAACGTCGTGCTCTCCCACTATCAGATCCACATGATGCATCTGGGTCCTGAATCCATCACTCTTCTCGTGGTCTTCGCCTTCGTTTGTGAGGCAATGATGGGCATCCTTCCTTCGGTTGCGGTTGCCCTGCTGCGCCACTTCTTCTCTCTGTGCCTTGTCGACTCCACCCAATGCTTGGGGTGCGTGAGCTTCATTGCCGCACCTGAGACAGTGGCCTCAGGGATCGACTTCAGCCTTCCTTCGCCCACGCCTCGGTTTCACGAGCGGTGGCTGTATGTGGACGTAGGGGTGCCCAGGCCCTGCTGTCGGAGCCATCTTCGCCTGCTGTCCCCAACTCAGGCTGGGGCCAGGAGACGCTCACGATTTCCCGGCTCATCTTCGTCTAGCGTCGCTTCGCGTTCTTGAGGGGGCTCGGCATGACGGCGCCCAAGGTGGTGAAGGAGTTCCTGCTACGCCGCATTGCCCCTCTCCAACGCCATTCTCACCGGACGTGGGCCTTCAGCGGGCGTGAGGATTGTATGAGGCTCCAGGAAGAGGACCTAACGCCTGAAGCGCTGAGGAAGGTGCTCTTGGTCTTGACTGGGGACCCCAACCCCGGCAGCATCTGGCATGGGGGGCCTTGCTGTACCTCTGCCCGAATAGAGACGACTTCGTGAAGCAGATGCCCATCTTCGACGAATGGGGGCTGCGCCCCGCTGGCCTCCAGGGGCCTCGCGAGAACCCAGTGGTGGTGGTCGCCCTTGCAGTCGGCCAGGGCGACTCTTCCTCAAGTGGCGGAGCAGGGAGGCATGAGCCACCGGAGGCCGAGGGGGCCTCCGCCGAGGTGACGGCGCTGGGCAGCGCTCATGAGGGAGCAGCTCCTGAGGCCCGTGCTGCTGTGGCTGAGGGCGGCCAGCAGCCGCCCGCAGCGCCTGCGGCTGGGGCCCCTGAGGCCCCAGCTACTCTTCTTGGTGAGGCGACCCGCAGCGCGCATCAGGCAGACGCCCCAGACGCGGGTCGCCTTGACGCTTCTTCCTCGCTGCAAGCTGACCCTTGCGTTCAACTCCTGGGTCGCTTCCGCGTGGACTTTGAGGCCCTCCGAAAGAGAAGGGAGGCCCTAGGTGACGATTACCCTTGTCGCCTGCTGAAGCGTAGGAAGTACTTTGCCACCGATGAGTAAGCCTTTTCCCTTCCCAGCTCCTAATTCTTCCGTTGCTTTTCCTGATCCTTGCCCCTTAGGGCCCTTCCTTCCGAGCTCACGGAGATGTCTGAGGAGCCATCCCCCTCGCCGCTGCCCTCCCCACCATCTTCGGTCGCTCCGAGCAGCAGAGCCCTTGTTGTGAGGCCGGTCGGAGAGACGAACCATCCTGAGGCGCACCGCGATCCTGCGCGCCTCGCAACCTTCTTTCGTGAGCCTTCTCATGGCATAGCCAGCCTACCGTGGACTTCTCGTCTGGTCGTGGACCGTGATTGGCTGGGGTACTCCCTACGCTCTTCACCTGGAGATGGGCTGGCTCCAGGCCGGGCTTCCGGTGAGGCACGCCCGGTTGCGGCGAGGGCGCCAACCCCCAGCCCCCTGCCCGGAGGGGGAGTGTTGATTCGCGCCCCTCGGCACTCGCTTGGGGCGGATGATGGTGTGGAAGACGTACTCGAGCGTGCCCGGGAGCACCACGCTCTCCACCAAGGGTTTCTTCGGAGGGCGGCCGACGCGGTGAGCCTGCTTGGTGAAGAGCTCACTGATGAGGACGCGCGCCTTGAGGCCGAGGGCCTGCGCCTGGTTGCAGAGAGGCGCCAACTGGAGGCGGCTGTCGCCCTCGTGCGCTATCAGTGTGATCTTGGTGATGAGGAGGCCAAGGCGTCGTTGGCGGCCTCTCGGGAGGTCCGTTCCAGGGCCGTCGAGGAGGCCCGGGAACCTGACCGGCGGCGAGAGGCGACGGAGGAGCGGATGCGGGAACTGCTGGCCCAGTGCCACTCACTGGAGGAGCAGGTCGAGCTGCGCGAGGTAGCCCTCGCATCGATGAAGGTGGCTTCAGGCGACCCAGCGATGCTCTAGAAGCGTGAGGAGGCACTGACATTGGAAGCCGCTGAACGCGCATGCGAGTATGAACGCCTGGAGACAAGGGAGTGCTTGGTGACGCAGGCTGAGGATGATGTCGCTGCGCAGGAAGCCCGCGTCCTGGAGGAGGTCGGTCGTCCGGTGGTGACGGCGCGCTTGAAACTTGAGCGCGAGTTCGAGGAGAGGCTGGGGATGATCCGGACCGAGGCCGAAGGTAGGACCGCTGTCCTGAGGGTCAAGCTGGAGGAAGCGACGCGGCGGGTCGATGCTTTGCGGGCCGCGCTGGAGGTGGCATAGGGGGAGTAAACTACCTCCCATGCCAAGGTGCTTCTCCTTTGCCAACGGGTGGACGAGGCTGAGGCCGTGGCGCTCCAGAATGCGGACGAGATACGCCAGCGGCGGCTCCTGGAACGTGAGCACGCCCCCATGTTCACCATGCTTCGGGAGAGAGCCAACACGGCCTTGGGCAACATCTGCGAGGCGGCTGTCGGCGAGACGCACGCAGTTAACTACGCCGGCAACCTTCAGTTCTTCACCGACGTGGTGACGCAGCTGGAGGCGTGATCGGTCAGAGCCAATAGGTTGGTGGAGGGGAGGAGCCGCGCCCTTCTCGGGCGCACCTTTTCTCGCATCTTCAGCCATCTCTGGAACCTGGATCCTCACTTCGACATCGACGCTGCCATCACCCCGGTCCCCCAGGCCGTCCGGGACGACCTGGCATACTGGGTGGAGGACAACGTGGACGCACTCGTCAGGGCCTTCGCTTCAGATAACGACGGCGCGATCGTGGCCACCGACGAGGGCGGCGTGGTGAACGGTCCTGATGCCGCTGGCGACAACGTAGAGGGTGATGGCGAGGCCAGCGACGCCAGCGATAGTTCGGGCGGTGCTCCTGAGGATGCATTGGGGGATTTATCCGACTGACCGCGTATCATTCCTGTTTCCTTATCCTGCATGAACAGAACTCAGGTTTTGACCTGATGGTTGTAAGAGCATTTTTGGGAGGGGTGCCCCTCATGTAAAACTTATGTTCAGCGTACTAGTGGATGCTACATCACCCGTACGCCTGCGCCAAGTGGTTGGCTAGGCGACGAGCCGGCTGGCTAGTTTACCTTTATCCCGTGCGGGCCCTGAGATAGCTTGTGCGAGGCTAAGGTGCCTCGAGTGTCTCCTGATCGAATCCGTAGGATCTGTAGTGAAAAACCTCCAGAGAGGACACGACGGCGGCAGTTTGGGCTGCGCGCAAGCTAGGCCAGTCCTGGCTCGCGAGGGGCTCACGAGGGGAGACAGCTGAGGTGAAGTGGTAACCGAAACACGAGAGATTTCTCGAACGAGTCTAAGCACCCGTTCCCAAACACACGCAAATCTCAAATTCAAGTCCAACTTAAATCCAGCGGGGGAAAGCGACAACCAAGGGAAAAGCAATGAAAGCAGAAAAAGGCCGCGTCCGGCACCTAGTCTAGTATTCGACGTCTTCTCACCAGCGCGGAGCTAAGTGCTGCCACTGGGCGTGGGAGGGAGCCCCAGGGCCTGAGGCCGGCACCCCTGAGACTCCGGGGCATGTACAGCCCCACTCATTATTACGTGAGAGTGTCACGGGGCGGCGAGCTTCACAGGCACTGGGCCTTCTTCACAGGTACCGGCCTTGCTTCATATCGCCAGACGAGGGCCCCGCCTTGCGCCACACTCTAGTGCCATCAACAACGACTGGAAACCAGAACGCCGCCGATGGCGTAGAGCAGTCGCCAGCAGTTCCTCAGACGACCAGGGGTCCTCTGCCAGGGGCAGGCCCTGAGGAACCTCCCCAGCGGAGGGCCTACCTCCTGAGAACGCCTTGCTCCGAACGCCGCGGTGGTGATGCCGGATCCTGGCCCCTCTCCTGCAGCCCCCGACGCCCTCCTCCTGAGGGGTAGGAGACCGCGGGAGCGGGGCAGTTGCTCGTTGTGGCGACCTGCACCTCCTGCGATCCATGATTAGTGTATGCCTGCTCCTGAGGAATTAGCGGTACCCGATAATCGTCGCATCCAGCGTGGCTGGTGGGGCCATCCCGGGGCTCCTGGAAGAGCTCAGCTTCTGGTGCCTCGTCCCCCCAGCTTGGGCTGAGGAGCGACCCTTGTTCGCCCTCGTGCGGGTGCCCTTGGTCCATCATGTGGGGCACGTATTCTTCTGGGGCCGTCATCCCGAAGGCCGCGCCATAGTGCTCCGCATGTCATGCAGCTCTGCTTGATGTGCCAACCTGGGGGTGGTGGCGCGGCGGCCCACTAGGGCCGTGGGTCGCGACGAGTCCTTCTTCGCTGGTCGGGAGCGGAGTTAGTGCTGCTGCTGGCCCGGCGCTGCCAGCTTCGCTGGTGTTGGAGTAGCCTTGGAGCCTGCGGGCGCGCGTGGAGCCCCCGCGCGTGCCACCTTGGGCCTGAGATGGGAGCTGGGTGCAGAAGGGGTGAGCCCCCGAGGCGGCGAAGCCCAGGAGCTCTGCCACCCGCTCCAACAGCATGTCACGGCCACCTTCCATTAGCCTGCACTGCAGCAGCTCTCGGGCCACCGTGAGCGCGGCCCTTGAGTTCGCCTGCTCCCGGCGGGTGTACGGCATCGTGGCCGCGGCGTGGTTGGAGGCCCTTGCTGCCGACCGCGCCTGCCGCGGTGTGAGAGCTGTCGGAGCCTGTCCACGTCGCCCACGGTCTGCAGCGCCCTGCAGACCGCGAGCTACCTGGGGCATGGGATCGCCTGGGGCAAGCGGCTCTACGCGGGCGGGCCAAGCCGCCCAGGGATCAGGGTTGCCCGCCTGGTCGCCGGACATGGTGATGACGATGCGACGGGACGCGAAGTGGTAGAAGGTGGATCGCGGTGCACCCCTACCTGGCGCGCCAAATGTCGGATTTAGGGTTCCGGCAGACCCTTGAGGTTCGAACACTGGGGTGCGCGCGGAGATTTCGCCCTCAACCTACCTGCTCCTCGCCGACTCGCTAGGATCTAAACTACGAAAGGAACAACACAAGAGACACAGAGTTTATACTGGTTCAGGCCACCATTGTGGTGTAATACCCTACTCCAGTGTGTGGTGTGGTGGATTGCCTCTTGGGCTGGTGATGAACAATACAAGGAAGAACAGCCTCGCGAGGGTCTGTTCTTGGCTGGTCCGATGAACTGCTAGGAGGAGTTCAGTCGCTCTATGTACTGGTTTCTTGGTGAGGATCCGAGATCGTCCCTACCTTGGGGGTGGCTAGTCCTATTTATAGGCAAAGGCCCTTGGCCTCTTCCCAAATATTGAGCGGGAAGGGCGCCAACAATTGGCCATTTTGAAGGGGAACAGCAGGTACACTTATCCTGACTAAAGATGGTCCTCGCCTGTCAAAGGCTCTGGTCATGACGCCTGCTTGGGCTCCACAATGACTTCCTTCCTGCCGTTGGGCTGGTCTTGGTCTTGTTGCACCGAAATGGATGCCTTTGCTTGATGCTCTCGCCTGCGCTTGCTCCCTTTGCACCAAAGAGGAAAGGAGGACACTGCGCGGGCCGGCACCCGACTGGCGCCCTTGGTCGTCATGGCTTGCGTCATGGGCACCTCGCAAGGTACCCCGCCTTGAACTCTCCGCCTCCCCGTGAGCCAGCCTGATGATGTCGTGCCTGAGGAAGCTCCTTGTCATCCGCCCCGCGAGGCTTGGCCCCTCGCGAGGGTCTTGAGCTTGTGTTGATGAAGATGGGCCGTGCTAGGCCCCCTTTGAGCCACGCCGCAGGCCGCAGGCAGGCAAGTCTAGGGACCCCCGTTCCCAGAACGTCGATAGAATGAGTATACCTTCCGATATGCCGGTGAGAATTTTGTCAACATCAACACGACCGGCCACACGAGGCATGATGGAGGTTAGAGTTTCGCGAGGTTCAACTTCATGTCCATCATCCACATCCTCAACATATGGATCATTAATATGTGGTGGAAGATCTTCTTCTTCATCTTGCATTTGTTGAGGTTCATCATCAAAGATTGCACTTTCTTGTTCTTGCCCTTGATGATGATCTTGTACTTGAATATTATCATGAAGAGGGACTTGATCATCTTCTTATACTTGGTCTAAGGGCATTGGTTGAGGAATAGGATCTTGTGGTGGTATGGGTGTTTAAGTAGTTTGATGATGTGTGATGCTTCCATATTCTTCATCATCATCATGAGGTTCTTGTTCCATTGGAAGAAGTGCACAAACACCCATGGACAAAATATCTTGAGACAAGTCTTCTTCACCTACATCACTTAGATCAACTTGCTCCCCATGGGAGCCATTAAATTCATCAAACACCATGTCACAGGTTTCTACAACACATCCATCGGATTTGTTGTAGACTCTATAGGCGTGAGAGTTTGATCCATAACCAACAAATATGCCCTCAGTTGTTTTGGATTGAAATTTTCCTAACCGTTCTCTTTTGTTGAGGATGAAACATTTGCACCCAAATACACGGAAGTACTTAAAATTTGGCTTGTTCCCAGTTAGGAGCTCATATGGATTCTTTTCCAATATTTTGCGAAGGAAGAGCCGGTTCGATGCATGGCATGCAGTGTTGACAGCCTCGGCCCAAAAACTATGTGGTGACTTGTATTCATCTAACATCGACTTGCCATCTCCATAAGTGTACGATTCTTCCTTTCTGCAACACCACTTTGTTGAGGGGTGTATGGTGCCGAATATTGATGTTCAATTCCTTCATCACTAGGAAATCCTTCCAAGGTGTAATTCTTGAACTCGGAACCATTATCACTTCTTATGGCCAAGATTTCTTTGTCAAACTTGTGTTGTGCTTGCTTGGCAAAATCAATGAAGGTGATCTTCGTCTCGTCCTTGGACTTGAGGAAGAAAACCCATGTATATCTTGAGTAATCATCAACAATGACAAGCCCATATTTTTTCCCACCAATACTATCCCATGAAGGAGGCCCAAAAAGATCCGCATGAAGGAGCTCCAAAGGCCTTGAGGTAGACGCAATATTCTTGGGTGGGTGCTTTGATTGATGTTGCTTCCCGGCTATGCATGCACTACACACACGATCTTTCTCAAAAGAGACATTGGTTAGTCCAAGGATGCGATTACCCTTTAAGAGATCTAGAAGATTTCTCATGCCGACATGGGCTCGCCGGCGATGCCATGGCCACCCCTTGTCGGCCTTGGCCATCAGACAAGTTGCATGGAATGTGCTCTCTTTCGAGAAATCAACCATGTAAAGGTTGTCATCCAACTCTCCAACAAAGGCCACTTCGAGAGTGTCTCTCTTAAAGACTTTCACATCCGTTAGTCCAAAGAGTGTATCATAACCAACAGAAGCCAATTGGCGAACAGAAAGCAAATGGTATTTAAGGGATTGGACAAGCATGACATTTGCAAGAGACATGTCATTTGTGATAGCCACCTTGCCCAAACCGAGTACATGTCCTTTTGATCCTCCACCAAACATAATGCTCATAAATGGTTGAATAGCTTCCATGAAATCGTAGAGCAATTTGCTATCTCCGGTCATATGATTGGTACATCCACTATCAATCACCCATTTTACTCCACCAGAGAAAGCAACCTACACACAATTTTTACTTGGTTAGAGGCACCCATTTTGCAATGGGACCTCTCAAGTTAGTCAAAAGGGTCTTAGGGACCAAAATAGCATAAAACCGGATTGCATTACGCGGACCAACAAACTTTGCATAAACTTCTCCATCCTTAGTCTTACGAAGTACATAGGATTGTGGCATGAACTATTTTGGCTTGTTGAGAGTGGGCATGCCCCTAGTGGCCTTCCCACTAACAACCTTACTTTTTCCTTGTCCCCTCCTCATACAAAAGTTTCTTTTAGAGGGGTGGTGTACTTTTGAGATGACGTCTTCTTCTTGCTTACTCTTGGGTCAAACCCGAGCCCCTCTTTGGCAAACACCTCATTGTGTTGCCTCAATACCTCATTAAGGTTCTTTTGCCCTTGAGCACATGTCATGAGACCTTTCTTGATTTGAGCCTTGAGAAAGCGATTCTCCTCAAGAATAGATGCTAGATCACTACTAGAGTTAGTAGTACAAGCATCAACATTGATAACAGGAGAAGAGTAAGCCCTGGCTAGAGTTTCAAGATAATTAAGCTTGAGCGTCTCAAAGCTCTTTTTAATAAGGTGTAGGACCTTGAAGTATGTCTAGAGGGGGGTGATTAGACTACTTGACCAATTAAAAACTTAACCTTTTCCCAGTTTTAGAGTTTGGCAGATTTTAGCTATTTAGGACAAGTCAAGCAATCAACATACTATTCAAGCAAGCATGCAAAGAGTATATAGGCAGCAGAAATTAAAGCATGCAACTTGCAAGAAAGTAAAGGGAAGGGTTTGGAGGATTCAAACGCAATTGGAGACACGGATGTTTTTGGCGTGGTTCCGATAGGTGGTGCTATCGTACATCCACGTTGATGGAGACTTCAACCCACGAAGGGTAACGATTGCGCGAGTCCACGGAGGGCTCCACCCACGAAGGGTCCACGAAGAAGCAACCTTGTCTATCCCACCATGGCCGTCGCCCACGAAGGACTTGCCTCACTAGCGGTAGATCTTCACGAAGTAGGCGATCTCCTTGCCCTTACAAACTCCTTGGTTCAACTCCACAATCTCGTCGGAGGCTCCCAAGTGACACTTAGCCAATCTAGGAGACACCACTCTCCAAGAAGTAACAAATGGTGCGTTGATGATGAACTACTTGCTCTTGTGCTTCAAATGATAGTCTCCCCAACACTCAACTCTCTCTCATAGGCTTTGGATCTGGTGGAAAAAAGATTTGAGTGGAAAGCAACTTGGGGAAGGCTAGAGATCAAGATTCATATGGTAGGAATGGAATATCTTGGCCTCAACACATGAGTAGGTGTCTCTCTCTCAGAAATGGTAAGTTGGAAGTGTAGGTTTGTTCTGATGGCTCTCTCCATGAATGAAGAGGAGGTGGAGGGGTATATATAGCCTCCACACAAAATCTAACCATTACACACAATTTACCAAACTCGGTGGGACCGATTCAACAGACTCGGTCGGACCGATTTAGTAAACCTAGTCACCGTTAGTGATTTTCGGTGGGACTGACATGCATCTCGGTGAGACCGATTCGGTTAGGGTTAGGGCATAATGTAATCTTGGTAAGACCGATTACACAAACTCGGTGAGACCTATTTGGTAATAAGCTTTCCAGAGAGTTGGTCAGGTAAACTCGGTGGGACCGATTCGCTCTTTTCAGTGAGACCGAAATGTTACAAAAGGGAAACAGAGAGATTACAATCCCATCTCGGTGAGACCGAGATCCCTATCGATAAGACCGATTTTCTTAGGGTTTGTTGCAGTGGCTATGACTTTTGGAATCGGTGGCGCCGGATAGGAAGAATCGGTGTGACCGATTTTGGCTTAAGGTTTAGGTCATTTGTGGATGTGGGAAAGTAGTTGAGGGTTTTGGAGCATATCACTAAGCACATGAAGAAAGAGGCTCATTAAGCAACACCTCATCCCTCCTTGATAGTATTGGCTTTTCCTATAGACTCAATGTGATCTTGGATCACTAAAATATAAAATGAAGAGTCTTGAGCTTTTGAGCTTGAGCCAATCCTTTGTCCTTAGTATTTTGAGGGATCCACTTTCATCATCCATGCCATGCCATTCATTGAGCTTTCCTGAAATAATAGTCTTGGAATAGCATTAGCTCAATGAGCTATATGTTGTTATGAATTACCAAAACCACCTAGGGATAGTTGCACTTTCAATCTCCCCCTTTTTTGTAATTGATGACAACATATAGATCAAAGCTTCGACAAATGATAATAAGATTGAATAACATCGTCGCTTTGAGAAGTATGTGATAAGCAAGAGCTCCCCCTAAATTTGTGCATAGTTTAAGATTTGCTTTGGACTGCAAATGCACAATGGATTAGGCTCATGGGTTACTCTTCCATGTCACATACATCTTGGTGGAGTGCTCAAAATAATAAACATTGAATACATGCACTCATCACCAAGAAAAGTGAATGATCACATATGATAGATAAGATAATATCATCAAACATGCATAAGTGTAGCTTATGATCAAACACATGATCATCAATGTCTCACAAGCATAGTATCTCAAGCAATCAAAAGCAAACAAGTTTAACCACCAAATAAAGCAAGAGAGAACAAAAGCAACACTCTCTCTCGAAGCCTATGATCTATACATTTTTCTCCCCCTTTGGCAACAAGTTACCAAAAAGTTCATAGAAAATGCATAGTGCTAGATCGACTCTCACGCTTGATCTTCAGGTGGTGATGTCCGGATAACTCCTTGGACGAAGGCTTCAGTTGAAGTAGAGGGTGCTGGAGTTGATACTGGAGCTGGTTGCACTGGAGCTGAAGGGGCTGTAGCTGGTGCTGAAGTTGTTGCTCCATTGTCTGTCACTGGCACTGCAACTGACCTCTGGGCTCTAGGCACTCCGGCAAACACATTAGTGGTAGTCTTGCCCTGCTTCTCCTGCATGTCATCCTGCAGCTGCTCCACAACCAATTGAATCTCAGTTACTTTGACATCAAGGTCATGGAATTTGAGTTCCATGATTCTCTCCAAGCTCTCCTGATTCTGAGTGAGGGTAGCCAGTCCTCTCAATCCTCAGTGTTGATGCTATTAAGTAACCAAGCTGCTCCTACTTGTTCTTGAAGAAATATTCAGATGCCTCCTCTTGAGTTGGCATCCTGGCAGCCTTCTCCTTCCTTGCCTTCTCCTTCTTCTCTTGAGCTTGAACAGATGATGGATCATTCTCATTCATGACAACCTCATTGTCCTCAAAGTCTAGATAAAGTGGAAAATGTTCTTTATCCAATTGATATTTCCCTGTGCCCATCTTTGAGTTTATCAAATCCTGAATCTGAGGGGCATATCCACAGCTCCTCTTCTGATCTGCTGCAGTCCTCTTAATGGCTTCAATCATAAGGCTCATGACTTTGAACTTTTGTGGCACATCAAACACATGCAACATGCTCATGGCATGCCCTCTGATCATGTTATGGTCACCAGACTTGGGCAACAGAGTGTGCCTCAGAATCCAATTGATTGTTGGCAGCCCTGACAACAGAAAATGGACCGACCCAAACTTGTGTGTCTCAACTGCCTTGTCTGGGATCTCCTTGTACATGTGTGCCATGGAATTGTGATCCATCTTCTTCTTTGCATAGATATCCAGGTCATCCTCATTTTCTTTTGGGGCATTTATCAGACTTGCCCATTCTTCAACAGTGGATTGGTACCTTGTACCTTCACATCCAAACAATTCTTCCATCTGGATAAAAGTGTGTTGTGGAGTAGAATTGCATGATAAGTTCATCATTCCAGTGGGTGAGCTTTTGCCCAACAAAATCAGCAACTCCACAAGCAACAAAGCTATCTTGCACTCCAGGATTGTGCTCTTCATTGTCCTTGATGTAGGTCCAGTCGACCCACCTCATATCGCAAACTATGGGCTTCTTATCCAACAGAACTGTCTCATAGAAGTCCTGTTGTTCCTTTGTATGGAACCTATAATCAACAGCAGTTCTTCTCCTTGAGGCATATGGATCTTCCATCCTCCATAGCCTCAACCCTGAGTCCTTCCTGATCCTCATGTCCTCAGCCACAGGATGGGCATCATTGTGGTCTGGTATCTTGGGCTTGAGCTTCCTTAGGACCTGTCCTTCTTCATCTTCTTCTTCAGCAACATTTGGCACTGGGGCCTTGTTCTTCTCAGCAGCTGGAATACTCCTAGTATTCCTCTTTGGTACTTGCTTGGCCTTGGAGGCAGCTTTGGGTGCTTCCTTGGGCTTAGATGTTGCAGCCCCTGACCTTATAGCATCACCCATAAGCTTGGGTGCCTTAGGTGCTGGTGCAGCAACCTCTTCTTCCTCTTCAGAATCTCTTCTCATTGAGGGCTTTCCAAGAACCTGGGCAGTTGTGGTTCTAGATCTCTTCTTCTTCTTGTCCTGGGCACCTTCATCCTCTGATTCAATGGTAAACTTCATTGTCTCTCCAGTGGGAACTTTCTTGGGTTTGGAAGAAGTGACTTTCTTTTCAGGTGCCTCTTTGGGTTCAGTCTGTTCTGGCACTTGAGTGGACCTTCTGGCCTTGGGCATTGGTGTCCTCTTGGCAGGAACATTCCCTTTCAGTCCAGGCTTTGTGCTATGTGCAGAGCCATATTCCTTCTTGAGCACCACTTTCTTGGAAGTAGCCTCATCTTCTTCAGCTTTATAGTCCTCATCCTCTGAGTCTGAACTTCTGTTCCTCCTTTGCCTGGTAGCAGCCTTGGGCAGGTTGCTAGGAGTGCTAATGCTCCCTTCATCTGAAGTACTTGAGGGACTAGTGCCCTCACTCAAGTCCATCTGCTCTTCTGACCTGTTCTGGCTGTCACTCTGGTCTGACATGCTGCAAAAGCTGACTGCAGACCCTATGAAGAGTTATGGATGAGATAGAATGGATGAGCATCACAAAATGCAGAGATTTTTGCAAAAGAATGGTTCAAAAATTCAGTTTTAGTTTTCCACAGAAAGCATTTCGGATCAACCAATTTTCAAACTCGGTGATACCGAAGCGGTTTTGGAACCTAAACTGATGATCTCGGTCGGACCGAGTCACAGTTTGGTGGCACTGAGACTGCTAGGGTTTCACAAAG
This sequence comes from Triticum dicoccoides, assembly GCF_002162155.2. NCBI lineage: Eukaryota > Viridiplantae > Streptophyta > Magnoliopsida > Poales > Poaceae > Triticum > Triticum dicoccoides. Next base: position 396,735,796 of record NC_041382.1, read on the forward strand.
TCCTAAAATCGGTCGCACCGATTAGCAATTCTCGGTCAGACCAAGAGTTACTAGTGCAATGGCATAAGCCAAATCGGTGAGACCAAGTTTTTCAACTCGGTGGGTCCGAGATGGTTTCAGCGAAAACCTAACCCTAAAATTTTGAATCTCATCTAATCTACGGACTATATTGAGTGGATAGGATTGTTTCAATCGTGGCAAGAATCTATAAGAATACAATGTGCTAGGAATCGGACGAGGACAGCACAATGATCGAGTCCATACCCTAGCTTGGCGGTGAACTCGCTACAGCGACAACGGCGAGGGCGAAATCCGTTGACGGCGGCGGAGACCAGCTACTGGAGGCGGCTGGAGACGAGGAGACGATCCGGAGACCTTCGATGGCAGAGCGAGCTATTGCGCAGGCGAAAGGGGTTCGAAGAAATTTCCAAAATTTTGCCCGTGAATATATATAGCCCGACCCTGTCGGTGTGACCGAGTGGAACATCTCGGTGGCACCGAGATGCATAACTGTGTACAGTTACAGCAACTTAGTGTGACCGAAAAGTTCAAATCGGTTGCACCGAGATTGAAAACTTAGATCAACTTAATGATCTCGGTAGGACCGAAATGGAGGAATCGGTCAGACCGAGAGTCACAAAGAGGTTTTGGAAGTTTAAGTCTATGACGAATCAGGGACTCCGAGTGCTCCTCACACAGAGTGGTTCGAATCTGACTTGATCAAATTTTGTGATGTAGCATGAATAGAGTTTGAGATGAGAAAAGCATAGATAGATAGAGAAGGTTCTTAGGCATTCTTGTCCATCCACTTGGCAAAAAGAAAAGAAGACAAACAATCAAAACAACAAGTGGATGTCCTTGAATGAGTAGAATATGCACCAACATGCTCACACAATAAGATGGCAAATGAAATATGTGGCAAATCATGCACAACCAATTCTAGCATCTATCAAACAATTGGCGATGACTAGGTCCTCTATGTATGAGTATATTGACTTAGGAGTCAAATGAGAACATTTGATCATAGGTCATACTCATCGTTTAAGCTCAAGTGGGGTTACCACTTTTACATAATGCATTGATGTGTTCACACCATTAGAGTTGCTTTGAATCAATTCTTAGAGTTAAGCTCCCTCTAGATGTGAGATCCCCCCTTAGAGGGATGAACTAACCTTGGGTTTTGTCGATGATGAATTCATGTAGGTGTTAAAGGTGTGGATGCTCAATGTTGATGTAGATCATTTGGAGCAATCCTTTGGAGTGAGTTGCACTTTCAACTTACCTACATGGGTTAGTCCCACAAGGAACAAACAAGAATATCCATAGACATAGAGTGATGCACACACAAAATGATGTCCATGAAATCATTAGGTTACCTTGTCCCTTGTCTTACCAACATGAGGGTTTGTGACTCCTTGAACTAGTGCAAGATGTGGAAGTTGATTGCACTTGTTCTTGCCATAATGATATGAGCGAAGAATGTTGGCGGAGTCACCCTCAAGAACTCTCTAGTTCTTCTTCTTCGGGATCCACATCATCTTGATGGGAATCCTTGGAGTTGTAGTTGTACCTGATGAAGTAGAACTTGGCGTAGTCTTGGGAACCCACTTGAACGAGGCTTTAGGTGCTTCTTCAAATGCATGAATCTCTTCTTGAAGCTTGTCCTTGCCTTTGTTCTTGTGGTCTTGTGGTGGAAGATCATCTTGTTCTTGTGTTCCCTTGAAGGAAGTAGGATCATACTTCTCTTGTTGAGGAACAAACTTCGTCTTGGGGTATTGATCTTCTTCCCACTCAACTCCATTGGCATTGAACTTCCGTTCAAAACCAACACCTTGATTCTTCCGGTGCCTTCCTTGCTTGCGTACAATTTCCTCGAATTGCTTACTCCCGGCAAGGCTCTTGTAAACACCTTTCTCTATAATTCCCTTCAATAAGCTATTTTCTTGGTCAAGTGTAACTTGGCTAAGAGAATCATTAGTGGAATCAAGAGAACTACTAGAAGCAACAATATTGGATTTGACAATATTATTGTTACTACTAGAGGAAGTATCTTTCTTGTACTTGTTACTAGACTTGACTTGCGGCATGTAAGTCGATAAGAGTGAATGCTTGGAAATGTAAGAAGAACTTTTCTTACGGAGATCATCATTGATTGCCTTTAAGAACTCATGCTCTTGCTCAAGATTGAGCTTTTCAAAGCATAACTTCTCATGAGCCCTTAAAAGTTCTCGATGATCTTCGAAGATAGTTTCATGAGCCAACTTAAGAGTGTTTAGCTCTTTAGTTAGAAGCTCAATCTTCTCCTTATCATTGGCATTCGTTTTATCTTGATTAGCATGATTAATTGATGTTTCATCATAGTATTCATCACTAGAGTTTTCAACAAGTAAATCATCATCCACAAGCAAGTCATCTTCATCACTATTGAAATCAACATACTCAGGATGTGTTATCTTTGGACCTTTGTCCATGAAGCATCTTCCAATTCCTTCATTTGGTGAATCAAATATGTCATAGGAGTAGGTTGACACAAGTGCAAGACCGGCAACACCTTCATCTTGAGTATATTCGGAGTTAGAGTGATAGCTTCTCTCGGAGTGATTGTCAGAGTCGGAGCCGGAAACCCATTCACCAACATGAGCTTGATGTCTTCGTTTTGTGTAGCTCCTTGATGACTTGTCCTTCCTTTCCGAATCCTTGCTTCTCCGTGAGGGTCTTCGTTCATAACGATGATCTCTACTCCTCCTCTCTCTTGGCGGTGATTCTTCTCTTTTGCTCTTTCTTCTTGGAGAGTCTTCTCTTCTTTTGTAGGGTGCCGTACACTCATTGGAATAGTGTCCGGGTCTCCCACAATTGTAGCAATTTCGCTCTCGACTAGAAGATCTTTTGTCATTGTAAGACCTTGACTTGGAGCTTCTTTCTTTGCTTCTACTCTTGTAGAATTTGTTGAAGTTCTTCACCATTAAGCTCAATTCTTCATTAAAGGTTTGTTTCTCACTTGATGATGTGGGGGCTTCTCTTGAGGCTTTATAAGCATCGCTTGACTTGTTGTGAAGTTCCTCCTTATCCTTGAGTGACATCTCATGAGCAACAATTCTTCCAATGACTTCCGTTGGCTTGAGATCTTTGTAGTTTGGCATCATCTAGATCAATGTGCACACGGTATCATACTTTCCATCCAATGCTCTTAGGATCTTCTTGATGATGAATTTGTCGGTCATCTCTTCACTCCCTAAGCCGGCAATCTCATTTGTGATAAGAGCAAGCCTCGAGTACATTTCAGCGACACCTTCACCATCATTCATTTTGAACTTGTCAAGCTGACTTTGGAGCACATCCAACTTGGATTCCTTGACGGATTCGGTACCTTCATGCGTATCAATCAAAGTGTCCCAAATTTCCTTTGCATTCTCGAGACGGGTGATTTTGTTGAATTCTTCGGGGCACAATCCGTTGAAGATGATAGCACAAGCTTGAGCGTTATATTGCAGCATCTTCAATTCTTCCTCATTAGCTTCACGGTCCGGCTCTCTCCCATCAAATAATTCACCTTGCAAGCCAATACAAATAATTGCCCAAACGGCGGGGTTATGTCCGAGAATATGCATTTTCATCTTATGCTTCCAACTAGCAAAATTAGTACCACCAAAGTAAGGACCTCTATGGTGATAATTTCCCTCGCTAGACGCCATACTCTCCTAGGATGTGAAACCAAGGCTATGGCCGCCAAAAGCTATGGAAATCAAATCAAATGGAGACCAAAGCTCTGATACCACTTGTAGGACCTTGAAGTATGTCTAGAGGGGGGTGATTAGACTACTTGACCGATTAAAAACTTAACCTTTTCCCAGTTTTAGAGTTTGGCAGATTTTAGCTTTTTAGGACAAGTCAAGCAATCAACATACTATTCAAGCAAGTATGAAAAGAGTATATAGGCAGCAGAAATTAAAGCATGCGACTTGCAAGAAAGTAAAGGGAAGGGTTTGGAGGATTCAAACGCAATTGGAGAGACGGATGTTTTTGGCGTGGTTCCGATAGGTGGTGCTATTGTACATCCACGTTGATGGAGACTTCAACCCACGAAGGGTAACGGTTGGGCGAGTCCACGGAGGGCTCCACCCACAAAGGGTCCACGAAGAAGCAACCTTGTCTATCACACCATGGCCGTCGCCCACGAAGGACTTGCCTCACTAGCGGTAGATCTTCACGAAGTAGGCGATCTCCTTGCCCTTACAAACTCCTTGGTTCAACTCCACAATCTTGTCGGAGGCTCCCAAGTGACACCTAGCCAATCTAGGAGACACCAGTCTCCAAGAAGTAACAAATGGTGCGTTGATGATGAACTCCTTGCTCTTGTGCTTCAAATGATAGTCTCCCCAACACTCAACTCTCTCTCCTAGGCTTTGTATCTGGTGGAAAGAGGATTTGAGTGGAAAGCAACTTGGGGAAGGCTAGAGATCAAGATTCATATGGTAGGAATGGAATATCTTGGCCTCAACACATGAGTAGGTGGCTCTCTCTCAGAAATGGTAAGTTGGAAGTGTAGGTTTGTTCTGATGGCTCTCTCCACGAATGAAGAGGAGGTGGAGGGGTATATATAGTGTCCACACAAAATATAATTGTTACACACAATTTACCAAACTTGATGGGACCGATTAAACAGACTCGGTCGGACCGATTTAGTAAACCTAGTGACCGTTAGTGATTTTCGGTGGGACTGACATGCATCTCGGTGAGACCGATTCGGTTAGGGTTAGGGCATAATGTAATCTCGGTAAGACCGATTACACAAACTCGGTGAGACCGATTTGATAATAAGCATTCTAGAGAGTTGGTCAGGTAAACTCGGTGGGACCGATTTGCCCTTTTCGGTGAGACCGAAATGTTACAAAAGGGAAACAGAGAGTTTACATTGCAATCTCGGTGGGACTGATCGCTCACTTCGGTTAGACCGAAACGTTACGAAGGGAAACAGAGAGATTACAATCCCATCTCGGTGAGACCGAGATCCCTATCGGTAAGACCGATTTGCTTAGGGTTTGTTGCAGTGGCTATGACTTTTGGAATCGGTGGCGCTGGATAGGAAGAATCGGTGTGACCCATTTTGGCTTAAGGTTTAGGTCATTTGTGGATGTGGGAAAGTAGTTGAGGGTTTTGGAGCATATCACTAAGCACATGAAGCAAGAGGCTCATTAAGCAACACCTCATCCCTCCTTGATAGTATTGGCTTTTCCTATAGACTCAATGTGATCTTAGATCACTAAAATATAAAATGAGGAGTCTTGAGCTTTTGAGCTTGAGCCAATCCTTTGTCCTTAGTATTTTGAGGGATCCACTTTCATCATCCATGCCATGCCATTCATTGAGCTTTCCTGAAATAATAGTCTTGGAATAGCATTAGCTCAATGAGCTATATGTTGTTATGAATTACCAAAACCACCTAGGGATAGTTGCACTTTCAGAAGGCTGGGCTCTTCTTCCTTAGTCTTGAGGGACATAGATAGGAGCTCACAATCCTTATAGAGAGAAGCAGTAGACTTCACAAGATTACTTTTATCATTCATCAACTCTTCGCATGAGTCAATAGCCTTTTTCATGGAGGCAAGATCTTTAGTATGAACATCAATATTTGCACCAATTTTCAAGCATAGTTCATCATTTCACGATTCCTCATATTGGACCTTCCTCTCAAGGATTTCATATTTTTCCTTTTCCTTGGTGACGAGGGTTTCAAGTTCCTTAATGGTGATGGTGTGCTTACTCACCATCTCCATAAGCATACGAAACATAGTGAGCTTCTTTCCTTTGAGGCAGAACATGAACCTATTTAGTTTAGCAAGCATAGGATCATCTATGTCATCATCCTCATAACTATCCTCCACATCTAGATACTCATCACTGGGAGTAGGAGGAGTGAAAAGAGGAGGGTTTGATCATGGGGTTACCTTGACCTTGTCAGGAGAGCTTTGGTCCTCTCCATCTTCTACCATGGCCTTTGCCATCAGGAACTTGTGAGTGTTGCCCTTTTAGTCCTTCATGTAGTCGTACGTGACAACATCACCACTCTTGTTAACTAGCCTCAACGTGTTTTTAGAATCTTGAGCAACTCCGGCAACACCACTAACATCATCCGGATCGGATTCTTCTTGAGCAACCATTGCTTTCCCATCTCTCATCTTGTGCTTGGAGTTCAAAGGATTTGGCAACTTCTTCTTGCGAAAGGTCTTTGGAAACCTTGGTTTATCTTCTCTCTTCTCATAGGGGCAATCGTTGGAGAAGTGGTTGGCTTCTTCATAGTTGTAACATTTTCTTCCTTTCTTCTTATGGAATCTTCCCTTGAATTTTCCTGCGCTAAACTTCTTGGCAAAGAGAGCAATGTCTTCATATGAAGGGCTCTCATCGGAGTCAATCTCCTCACCATCCTCATCATCATTATCATCTTCTTCCTCACTTTGCTCTTCTTCACATACTTGCTTGGCCTTCAATGCAAGGTTGATTTCTGATGTTGAGGTACCATGCATGGCAAGATGTTTTGTAGCATTTCCCTTTGACTCTTCAAATAGTATCAAGGTGGATACGATGCCATCTGGAGTCATTTCCTTGAATCCATGGTGTTGTATTATGTCCCACACCATTTGGTGATGAAACGGAGCAATATCATGAAGCAACTTATCCACGGGAAATCACTTAGTCAAGTTGAATCCATCTTGTGTCTTGTCACATTCACATGACTCAATGTCTGCGGTGAGAGTCATGAGACGCTCAAGAAGTTGCTTGGGAGATTCTCCTTTCTCCATACAAAAGTTTTGCAATTGACCCTTGGCAATTTCATATTGAGCAAGCCGGAGAGTGGAGGTACCGGTCTTGGTCCTCACAATGTTATCCCATAATTCCTTGGCACTTGTGAGATGTATGTATGGTCTCATCTGCTTGTCAGTCATACCTGTTCTCATGCACATGATTGTTGTGTCGTTGAGATGCTTATCATAAACCTCTCTTGGAGTGAGATTCTTTGGGTCAACGGCTTGGTAGCCATACTCCAATATCTCTAGCATCTCATCATTTCCATATCAAAGATGATCCTGCATAGCAACTCTCCATAAAGCAAAGTCGGTAGTTTCATCAAGTAAAGGAGGTTTGCCTTGTGGATTATACTTAGGTTTCTCTATCTGAGGTCTTGCATAAAGCCAACGAACACTGGAGTGTTCATTGCTAGGAGGTTGTTGGCCAAATGGAGGAGTAGGCACAGCTGGCCTCGTGGCCGCACCACCAAAAAGCGGTGCAAGCATCGTGGTTAGTGTGTCTAACCTCATTTGAACCAAGGCCTCAAGAGAGGCATCATGATCCTCCTTTTGCTTTGCAAGAGCTCGTTCCAGATCCTTTGAAGTGAAGGACTTTGCTTCCGTGGAAGCCGCGCCCGTATTCTTCCAATCTGCAACAAGGGGAGTCCCATTGGGGTTCATCTTGCTCTAGGGCGGTTAAGCCACAAGAATGGAGCACGAGGCTCTGATACCAATTGAAAGGATCGACATGGACCTAGAGGGGGCTGAATAGGTACAATTACAAATTTTAGTTATTACTTAGCAATTTTAGGCAATAAAGCGAAATATGGTAGTGAGCCTAACAATCGCTAGTACTATGTAGAGAGCTAAGCAAGATGAACACATAATACGAATATGTGAGTAAGCTAGTACAATATGATGTAAGTAAGTGCTAAGTGACAAGTAACCACAAGTAGAGAGCTAGGGTTAGGAATAACCGCAACTCCGAGAGACAAGGATGTATGCTGATGTTCACTTCCTTGGAGGGAAGCTACATCACCGTTTAGAGAGGTGGGTGTTACCACGAAGGCACACCAATGCCACAAAGGCTCACCCTATTCTCTCTTTGAGACAACACCATGATGGCGTTTCTCAACCACTAGTGGTAGACCTTGGGGTGGTCTCCAAACCCTCACAAACTTTTCCGAGGGTAATCACAATGGTTGATTCCTCTCCGAAAGACTCCTACTGCCTAGGAGTATCCAACCTCCAAGAGTAACAAGAACGTTGGGAAAAAACTCAAGAACTTGCTCAAATCACAAATTCCTTTGGTGAGAAGAAAGGGAAGGAGTGGATCTATCACTTGATTGGAGAACTTCTCTCAAAATGTTCCCAAATCCCTAGGGATCTAGGATTTGGTGTAGGGAATCAAGAGAGGGAGTGAGATGTGTTCTTGGCAAGCTCAAAGTGAATGGTCAACCTTATCCCGTGGGAGGGAGAAGGCTATATATAGTGTGAGAGCAAAACAGACCGTTGAGCCACTTAGTGCCGACGGACGTCCGGTAGGCAATGGAAAACCGGTCACACTGATTGGACCGGTCATCCGGCACAGCGGCCGGCCGTCCGGTGGCTGGGACACTAACCAGGGACATAGATGAGATGTGAGACGCACAGGCAGCGGACGTCCGGAAGGCGCCGATCGTCCGGAGCCTGGACGTCCGGTGTTGTCAGAAATCCGTTAATTTTAGTTCTGTTGGAGTGCACCAGATATCTGGAGATGAGCGAACGTCCGGTCCGGTGAGATCGGTCTTCCGCTAATTTCTATTCTGAGGAGATGCACCGAACAACCGGAGGGAGCCGGAAGCCCGGTTGGCTGAGAGAGGCCGGACGTCCGGAGACTTCAGACGTCCGGTGTAACTTGGACCTATTAGCTTAGAGACACACCACTATTTGTGCACAAGTTAGAGGAAGAATTTTGATATGGTATGTGAGGGGATTTTTGTGGGTTTGAGCAAGTTCTTTCACGAAATCCAATGTTCCCCTCTTAATAGTGCGGGATCCCTATACTCAAGAACAAACCGAAAGAGAAGCTGAAGCTTTTTATCTTTGTCTTGTGTCTCTGCTCTTGAGTGACATATGTATATGTCCGTAGTCATGATCCACACAGACAACCCTTGAGACATAATCCTGAGAGATACTTGATAAACATGATTAGTCCCATGCATGTTGTCATCAACATCAAAATATGGTTAAGGGCATGATTGCACTTTCAGCAGCATATCTGCATTGGTCCCATATTTGTTCTCTTTGAACCTTTTTCCTATGTGAGGGCAGGAAATCTAGTCCTGCACAAACTACCCGACCCCCCACTTTCTTTCCTTTTTCAACAAAGAGGTAGGTTCCTTACAGATGTGTGTATTGGGTTACCCCCTTTTTCCCTTTTTGACCAACAAAGCGGCTGGATAGCTAGTCTATACTACTTTCCATTTTTGACCAAAAAGATCTGCATGCAGCTAGAGCAATGACGGTTCCAAAGAAACTTATACCTTAGGGTCGTCGAGATGTGGCAAGGCGTGCGGTGGGAGGACAGATCCGCCCACACTATGTACGGCAGCAAGGAAGAAGGGGTTGGTGGCCCTCCGGCACAGGAGCTGGGTGAAAGAGAATAGCGCACCCGATAGTGGATTGCCTCCCTCGCCGAAGGCGATAGAGTGAACGCTGCACCTCCTCCCCTTCCCGGTGCAACGGGATCCAAACGCCTCCTTAACCAGCTGTGAGGGGGGAGAGAGAGACAAAGGCCAACTCAGTCTTGTTTAGATATGGTGAAGAGGGTGAGAGACTATGAATATAGCAAACCCTAGCAAAGGAACGTTGAGCCTCCAGTGTATATATATATATATATGTGTGTGTGTGTGTGTGTGTGTGTGTGTGTGTAGTGCGACAAGAGTGTGGAGAGTGCAAACCCTAGCGAACGAGCGTAGAGGCTCCAGCTTATATAGTACTACAAATATACTGTAGTACGGACTGAGCTCCGGTGCCTTAACTGCACCTGCCTTTGGATGTATGACAGGTGGGCCAGCCACATTTTGGGCCCACCTGTCATACACCCAAAGGCAGGTGCACTAAGTCAATGAAGCTGCGTCCATATAGTACTCGTGTATACTAATAATATATAGTAGAGTGGTTTTCTTATTCTATCCATAACAATCGTTTTAAATTGTGTAAGTACAAAATGAAACTCTTTATTCAACGTACCAGTGAAGAAAACTACTACTTCCGATGAACTAACGGTCCACGCATTCTGGTCGCACTTCCTGTCCTTCACATGCGGTACACTACCCTCCCTTAAGTGAACAACCACACATGCGCCAAATTATCAGAAAGGTGTGAGAGTGTGTAAAAATAAAGAATTTTAATTTCAATTATCGGAATGGTTTGAGAGTATGTACAGTTTGCCCTCCCTCAATAATTATGGTTTGTTGTGTTCAGCCTAAACTTGGTCAAACTTTACAATGTTTTACTTCAGTCAAATCTAATATGCGGAGTAAATAAAAATAGAGGGCTACTACGTCCATCTAGGTTTTTAGTCCACACCATTTTTTTAATCAAAGTTAATAGCTGGACAAATAAAATTACAGGGGAGCTGAAGACAAAGTTGTGATAAGGCTTAGAAATCAATACAAAACTTATGCTCTTAGTACCAATGTCGATCCTTCTTCGAGGAAACATTTGGTTCATAGCCAATTGTATGATAAAATTGCACCAACGTGAAAGATGGTTGCGTCTCCAATGCAACCAAGGTGAACTGATGAAGGATATCATCTTTGTGGGTAACAAGCAAAGAGCACTGATGGAAGACATCTTATTTTTCATTGAAAATCGATCAGCTTCAACAGCCGATGCAACCATGAGGCGCAAACATGAGCATCGATAGGTTATTGTGGTGATGCATCATCCATTTTTCATCAAGTTTGGGTGAGGCACCTATGAAGTTTGACAAATCCTCACTGTGGTCTGTTTGGCGGAACAACAATGGCCATCCAATTTTGTGCAGTTCCACTAAAATTGAGGAAGACATGCCCGGGTATGGAGATACGCATCGTTGTTTGCAAAAATATAAAAAGGGATATAGTGTTGTTAGTTTGTTTTGGCAGTGGTACAAGATTAACAGCAACATCTCAAATGTCAATAAGAACTAGTGAAAAGTACACCAACAAAGAGAAGCATCATGATTATCTTGATGGAAACTAAACCAGGATACTCGAGAAAAAAAGCATTTCTTCATTTAACTAGTGAGAGTATTAAATTAGCAGCATCAATAGGAGCATATGGACAATGACCGCACAACCACCATGTACTTTTTGTCGAAACAACATGTATACCTCCACCAAGGCATAAACCAAGACAACTTTTCGAGTGGCATTTCCTCTATAAGAGTAGGTGATGTTTGACCAGCCGACGAATCCTAGCTACTGTACATGGGGAGCTAGGGAGTAGTCGCATAGAAGAAAACCCGCATGCAGCGACCTGGGGAGCTGGACTAGTACAAGAAGTTATACCTCAGGTGGGCGAGATGTCTCTTAGGCGGGCGGGCGGGATCTGCCCACACGACGGCAGCGAACAAGGGCGCGGAGGACCTTCGTCCGCGCCAACGCCGGCTCCAAGAGGACTGTGCACATCAGCTTCCTCCATCGCCGACGGCGACAACGTCAACGCTGCACCTCCTCACGTCCCGCAGCGGCGGGATTTGGCCGGATCTGTGACCACCGGTGAGGAGAGAGATAGAGAGGACACTGTCATCTTGTTTTGATATGGAGAGGGTGAGAGAGCGAGATGAAGAAACCCTATCAAACAAGAGGCTATATACACAATGGAGTAAAAAAATCTCTCCATAGTAGTGGTTATAAATAGAATACGTGTGTTCCCGAAAAAAAGAAACGAAAACTGGCGGACAATTGTTTAACGTACCAAGAAAGAAAACTCGACCAAAAACACGCCCCCACTTCCAGGTCGCGAGAATTGTCACGCACACACACATAGACATGGACATGCATATCTGTGTTTACGTAAAATTCCATCTCCATCCCCATCTCCATCTTCAATCATATTTGTCCAACTGGCACATTATTTACGTTGTTAATTATATATGTAGCAATATTAACGTACATCATCTCTTGTTTGCGGGCGTCCGGACCGCTGCCACGCCCGCTCCTGACCAACCCGAACCCTCTTCATCACCCGCGCGTGCTTCCAGCCTGAAACGGTCTATGCCGCATTCATGCCCGGCCAGAGCGGACGCGACCTCTCACTGGCGCCAGCATTGAAGCAGCACGCTAGCCGAGAGAGCGTCACCCGCGCCGCTTCCCGGTGCACGCGACTGCTCCGCGTTCAAAGCTCGCAATAGCCGGCCACAACATGCTGTAAAAAGTTGTTGGGAGTCCAAGCTACAGCTAGCTGTCCTCCCCCAACTCGTCAATATTTTCCAGTAGTGCTAGTACTCCATGGCGCGGTCCATCAAGAAGCAGGCAGGAAAGTTATCATTTACTCGGTTTGCGGTGAGTGGCATGCCGAGCGACCGTGTGGGGTGGAGCCGTGGAGGAGGGTGAGACACGAACGCGACAGACATGATTTAAACGTTGGTTTTGCTCGATGGCGTAATCCAACGAAATGAAATGTTGGTTTCTCTCCGTTTCCATTTTTTGTTCGGAAAAATGGGAACTTTCCACTCCATTTTCATGCCTACTCCAAGGTTGCCCCGTTACAACATTCAATCAAATACAAAGGAAAACTAACACGCATGCTGATACATCTCAATGATTCATAGATCATTGCCAATATTTACTTCACAACTAAAGACAAAAGTTGTGAGGGCATGTACAAAAGAAAAACTACTGATGGGGTCACTATGACTTAAACCATAAACCCTAAACTTGATTTAATTTCCTGGCTAGGTAGAACCTGTCAAACGCAAGACGGCTGGCACCCTCGGATCATACGATGCTTTTGTGTAGTTCCACTAAAATCAAGCTGAGCATCCCTAATGGCAAAGATATTAAAGAAGTGTGATTAGAATAATAGTACTGGCACTAGTTCATGAGACATAAACTCATCACAAATAGAAGCCGGTAGAAGTAGAGAAAGATCGACATGGAGATGGAGCTACGTGGGGAGCTGCGGCAGTGGAGCAAGCCGGCTCCAAAAGGAAGACGTACCTGTGATGTCGGGTTGTAGGTAGAAGGGTGGTTGGGACGCAACATCAGCCCATACTACAGTGACCCCCGATTGGGACGCACCGACTGTGGGTTTTCTCCCTCGCCGATGACGACCGTGTCTAGGCAAAACATCGTTCCCTTCCCCCAGCGGTGGGATCAGGCCTGATATGTGACTAGCGGTGTGGCCACTGTCGTTCTATGCTTGTGAAGAGAGCAACCCAAGCAAGCAGGCTTGTAGCTTAGGCTCCTGCTAGTGTATATATAGTGTTTTTCTTTTTCTCTCCATATCAACCATTTTATATTGCATATGTGTCATTGATGAGTGAAATGATGGTTGCTTCTTTGGACTAACTTATTGTGTGATTTGACTGCTCCTTAGTGGCCCCTACACGTACCCCCCTACGTGTATGACTGTTCCTGAGTCTCACTTGTACTTATCTCTATTTTCTTGCATGACACGTAGAAAGGATGTGCATAGAGGAATTTTGTTACTGCATGTTGTTATGTAGTACTACTACTACATACTCCCTCCTTCCGGTTCTCTACTGGTACTCTCTCCATCCTGGCTTATTGGTCCCCTTTGTACTCAATTCATGGGCTCGTTTTCCTAAAGAAATTGTCTGTACCAACGTATTAATATCGAGAATGCATGCGTGAATAATGAATGATTAAACCTTGCATGCAACATTTTGACAAAGCATTAACTTATGAACATGTGAATGTGAGGGACTACAACCTCGTACATGCATGCAACAGTCACACGTACGCATGGACACAAAAACGCGCGCGACGCCCTAATGCATGCATGTCCGAGCACACGATGGAACACACATGGTCACGCTCAAGTGCTCAACCTACACGTGCATGCACACACATACTCAGCCAGGGTGAGCTAGTGACCGTATAAACACCAGAAAATGTATATATTGAGCGTATTATGAAGTCCACTGACCGTATTTTTACAAATATACAGTGACAGACAATGTATTTATCTCGTTTGAAATTAAGCCATATTAACCGGAAAGGAGGCAGTATGGACTAGCATTACTTTGTTGTGTCCCGTCAACTTGCCGAATGAGGAGAATCTTGCAAGACGGGAGAAGCTTGCGCGCGGTGGCTCGCAGGACAAGGAGAAACTTTTGACTAATGCAAGCTCTCCCTCGCTCAGGCGGTGGACGTGCAACAGTTAATTCCGTGTCAGATTGCCAGAAGCATACACTATACTAGTACTATTATTGTTTGACTTCCCGAAGAGGGGAACAACCAAGCGCAAAGTTTACTAGTACTAGTACTACTACAATAGAGGTATGTACTACTACTAGGAGCTGGATGGAGGAGCATCTGCACTCTTATTTATTTTAAAATGTGATAAAGCAATCTTCAACACATTTGGTTCTCTTCGAAAGTTGATTGCATGGAACACTCTCCACAATTCTCGCTTAATTCTAGCTCATATCCTGTTACAAACACGAGCGCTTGGTAATATTTTCTCTTTTTTTGTTATTCAGCAGGTAAACAGGTCAGCAAACCTTGCGACGCATCTTTGTGCGAACCGTGCTTGCTACACTTTGAATGTGGCTGAGAGCTGGCTTGATGAAACACCTCGCTTCCTTCCTCTTTTATTGTGGGGTACCTCCCTTCCTAGTGACCAGTCTGTCGGATATAGGGTTCCGGCAAAACCCTTAAGGTTCGAACTCTGGGGTGCGCGCGAAGATCTTCCCCCTACCGATCCACGTCCTAACGCCTGTCTATGAATCTAAGCTAGACGATGAACAACACAAGGGACACAAGGTTTATACTGGTTCGGGCCACCATTGTGGTGTAATACCCTACTCCAGTGTGTGGTGTGGTGGATTGCCTCAGGGGCTGATGATGAACAGTACAAGGGAAGAACAAGCTCGCGAGAGGTGTTCTTGGGCTGGTGCGGCGTTTCGCATGGGTGGATCTCTCTAGGCTCTCAATGATGTGATCACTCTCCCTGGTGGTGGCTATCTCTATATATAAAGGCCCTGGTCCTCTTCCCAAATATTGAGCGGGAAGGGAGCCAACAATGGCCATTTTGAAGGGGAACATCTAGTACAAGTTATCCTGACTAAAGTTGATCTTCGGCTGCCAAAGGCACTAGCGATAACGCCGTCTTGGGCTCCACGGTGACCCCCGTCCTGCCGCTCTGCTGGTGTTGGTCTTGTTGCACCGAAATGGTAACCTTTGCTTGATGCCTTGGTACTCCGCGCCTGCGCTTGCCCCCTTTGCACCAAAGAGGAAACAAGGACACTGCGCAGGCCGGCGCCTGCCTGGCGCCCGCCTGGTCTCGATCGTCATGGCTTGCGTCACGAGCACCTCGCAAAGGTACCCCTACCTTGACCTCTCCGCCTCCTTGCGAGCCTGCCTAGTGAGGCCGCTCTTGAGGAAGCCTTGCATTGTCCACCCCGCGAGGCTTGGCCCCTCGCGAGGGTCTTGAGCTTGAGTTGATGAAGATGGGCCGTACTGGGCCACCACTTGAGCCACGCCGCAGGCCGCAGGCAGGCAAGTCTGGGGACCCCCGTTCCCAAAACACTGATACAGTTGCTTGGCTGATCGTCCTAAGAATGCTTATATATGAATAAAGCTCTCTCATTTTCCCACAAAAAAGATTAAGCCATATTAACTGGAAAGGAGTATGGACTAGCACTACTTTTTGGTGTGTCCTGTCAACTCGCAGAACGAGGAGAAGCTTGCCGGACAAGGTGAAGCTCGCTTACGCCTTTTGACTAATGCAACCTACCCTCGCCTAGGCGGTGGACATGCAGCAGTTCATTCAGTGTCAGATTGCCAGAGGCATACCCAATACATAGTACCCAACATGTGGAGTACCATCATTGTTCGACTTCACGAAGAGGCGAAGAGTCAAGCGCAAGGTTTAGTAGTACGAGTAGTACTACTACTAGAACCGCATGGTGGAGCGTCCGTACTCTTATTTTATTTTAATATCTGATAAAGTACACATTTATTCGGGAGAAGGGCGGAAAACGGAAGCCCAATAGTAGTATTAAAAAACATCAAACATGTAATGATGATATCGATCAACCATGCTCAAATATATCCTGGCCTCCGTGCGAGCCCGTATGTGTGTTCTCGCTCCTCGTCTCTCTCAAAGAATGGCAGGTTGTCCATTTTGCCGTCAATTGAGATCGGTTTGCTCACACTCCGGTCCCACATGTCAGTGATATGCCAAGAGGAAGTGCGTTGACCGACTGGCCATACGCGTACTTGGTTGTGCACCTTCATACTACTCCTCCCTCCGTCACAGTTTACAGGACACGCTTCATTCTGACGCATTTCTCTCCATGCATTTCCACCACTAGAGAGACTTTAGACGTGTTTGGTTTAATGCTCAATTAATTAGGGTGTGGTAAACTCAATCAAGTCCACAATTTTCTCTCGATGTACTACGGAGTGGAGTAATTGCATACATGTGTGTACCCGGGGTGGAAGCACTGCATGCATACGTGTACGCATTATTTCCTCCAGTAATAGACACCATGCTATAACTACCAATACTATTTTTCAGGCCGATCACTAGTCGCCTTGGTCCCGGAGATTGTTTTTTTTGAAGCATGCTCTATAAACAGTGACGGATGGAGTAGTATGAGCGGATTCAAAGAAGAGCGTATTGATGGTTGCTTCTTCCAAGCAACTTACAGTGGGAAAGGTGGGGCTTAGGATTTGACTGCTCATTACTCACTATTAGTGCGGCGCAACGACCGGGCTGAGTCTCCCATGCGGTTGTCCACTACTGCCACCGTCCTTAAATATACTCTGGAGTATTTGTCTTTCTAGAGATTTCAACGAGTGACTACATACGAAGCAAAATGAGTGAATCTACACTGTAAAATATGTCCATTTGAAATTTGTAAAAAGATAAATATTTTGGAACAGGGGAATTATAATTTTATGCATGACACATGGACCGGGATGTTGAAGAGGCTTCTGGCAATGCTATCAAGCTTCCAACATTTGTTTACATAATTGACGTACTATACAAATAATTTTCCAGCGACATGAAATTGTACAATGCTCTGAGCTTTCAGATTTTTTTTCGTGTGTCTTTCCATCCAAGCTCTTTCGGAAACAATAAAAAACTAACTTCCTTGCTAATGCATCTTAGTGATTAGCAGATCAGAGCTAATATTTACATCACAACTGAAGACAAAGTTATGGGAAGGTGTTAAATTAGAATTGATCCATGCTTTCATTGGCAGCAACGTCCCCCCAGCTCTGTCTTAATCAACAAGGCATGTTGGGAAAAAAGTAGTTGTCTGGAGCATGCAACATTTTGATCATTTTGTGCAGTTCCACTAAAATAGAGCTGAGCATCCCAATTCCAAAGATATTAAGTGTGATTACAATAATAGAGGACAGTTGATGAAACAATAAACACACAAATAGAAGCCAGTCACTTTTGCGGTCTCTCTTAAGACTAAGTAGTTGGAGAAGATTAAGCAAATAGTTGGAGAAGATTAGGCTCGGAGTTGGATGAGGAGGATAGAGCAAAACTAATCTCCCTTTGTGAAGTCGCATTGAAATGTAAGGACATTGCCCATGTGACATTTTAGTACAACTACACAAAACACTCTTAAGAAAAAAGTGATTTGTGCAGTTCACCAAAAGTTCACAATAGCAACGAGGTGAAATGGATAGCCCTATTTGCAAAAAGAGGTAGAAAGGAAACAATTACTGGCCAATAACAGTTGATGACACGTACGACGACAAAAAAGAAGCATATTCCTTGTCCTAAGGGAAGATAATGACACAGTTGTGTTTGTCTAAAATGGTGTGAGGACGAGATTTCAATATGGAAAGTACGCCAGACGAGCTACGTTTTGGGCAAAGAACTATGGAAGTTCCACATGCAAGATTTTCCACATGCAGCGACGTGGGAAGATGAGTAGTGGACCAAGGCTGGAGGGGATACCTGGGGGTCATCGGGATGTAACTAGGCGAGCGGCGGCGGGGGGGGGGGTCTTCCCATACCGCGGCAGCAAGCAGGTGGTATAGGCCCTACCACGCCAGAGCTTGGTTAGAGAGAACGGCGGGTACCGCAGATCGGGACGTGCTGCCTCGGCGCCGTCGAACGGAGAAACGATGCACATCCTCCCTTTCCGCCAGCGGACGGGATGCGGCTGGATCAGTGACCAACGGTGAGAGAGAGAGAGAGAGAGAGGCCACCCCCGCCTTGTGTGAGATACTTTGAAGAGAGACAAACCAAGGCAGGCAGGCTCCATTGTATATAGTGGAGCGGACTACCTTTTTCTCCATAAAAATCGTTTTATATCCTGTGTACATGCCATTGAGCGATATAACTTTATTTAAAAATAATGCGCCAATGCATCAAGTCGAACTTTGTTTCGTGCACGCGTGGTACATGACCTCGATAGGTAAACAACCGCTACACGCGTTCAAATTAGGACGTGGGCTGCCATTTCATACAGAAATGAGCTCCACCATGCACCGCGCGGGTGTGGCTTGGCACGAAGTGTGAGTACGTGCACCTATTCTCTTCTTGTACGTACACCACCTACGTGGGGTTGTGTGAGAGAGATACAAACATAGAGAGATATAGTGTGTGGGTTCGTGAGTGTTTTTTTGGGGGGGGGGGTTGAGAAATAGACAAGCAATATGTGGATGGTAGTTCAATCAAAAAATGTAACATATGCAATGTGTGTGAAATAGAGTACTGGATATATCATATATATAGAGGGGGCGATCACGAGAAGAGAGTGGAGGTATCATCGGCTTGAGGAATCCATAGACTCGAAGAGAGGGATGATGTGTGTGTGTATGCGCGCGCGATTGATAAAGAGTGCCATCGAATTTGTGTGTGCCCACGTCAAAGATATAGGGTGGTTGGCCTACTGGAACGTGAGAGGGGACAGGTGCAGTTTTGCGCAGGCAAAGGCCATTCGCGCACCTTCAATGCAAACTGACCGCTTTATGACTTCAAGCCACGGGCGGGCACTCAGTAGCCGCTTTACAAGGCCAAAGTAGCTGCTGGGAAGAGGCTCGGCAGGCCACAGCCGGACTATGAGGTCCTTCATGACCAGTTCGGCCGCCTTATGCAGTTCGACCAGTTGCTTCAACTGGTCGCTCAAGGGCATCAGATGTTCGGTCCCAATATACTGAGACCAGAACAACTTCTCCGTCGAGCCCCATCTTTGGCCCGGTAGAACTCTAAGGCATCAGATATGCTGCGCGGTAGATCTGCGAACGCTCCTGGAGAGGTCCAAATTCGGGTAAGTAAAAGGAAAGTCTCCTTCACATGCTTGCTTTGCATAATGAATTCCTTACCCGATGCAATGTTCTTGACCGCCTAAATCTGCTGGAGGGCCTTTTGGGCTTCGGCTCTGGTGTCTTGGGTGCTCTGGAGGGCGTTAGCAAGCTTGGACTCTTGAGTCTTAGAGTCACGCTCCAAGGGCTCGTATTTTTGGACAAAATCCTGGAGCTCTTGCTAGACCTCGCTGACCCGGGCCTCTTGCTTCTCGCGTTCGGCGCGCTCCTTGGCCGCTTTGTCTTCGGCCTCGGTCAGCGCCTTCCTAAGGGCCGCCACTTTGGTCGTGGCCCCTAATAAAATTCATGACACTTCCATTAGCAAAAACTATTTTTTCTTTATAAATATACAGACGGGGTATTATGTACCTTGATTTTCCTCGAGCAGCCTCTTCACGAGGCCAAGCTCTCCCAAAGTCCGCTCCAGGTCCCGCTTCAATCCGGAGACCTCTGCAGTACAAGCGGCAGTGGCCAGCAGCGAGGCCTGCTTATTCACATAGACATCTTCTGTTAGACTCCTGCGAATGTTATTTTATCCTCTGTTCGACTTTTCTTTCCGAACACCAAACAGAGCATCATGGGCTACTGTCTATACTGATGTGATATTCTCTCACAATTTTATTACTTACCTCAAAGCCTGTTAGGAGGCTTGCACAGGCTTCGGTCAACCTGCTCTTGGCGGACCGAACCTTCTCAATCACCGTACTCATAAGAGTACAGTGTCCTTCATCAATGGAAGCGCTGCGAAGCGCTTCCAACAAGTTGTCCGATGCCTTTGGATGGACAGAGGTAATCGGTACAGGTGGCTCGCCCCCCTTAGAGAGAGGCTGCCGGCCTGAATCCGGAACCACTCGGGTTTCCGGAGCCGTATTCGGCTGGGGGCCAATCTTGCGGCGGCCCCCATTATTTGAGTCCATGGGGATTTTCCCCCCGTGTGCCCGGCGACTGGGATTTCGCCTGAGGTCGTCTCCGGAACTGTCTCCCCTTGGCCCGGTATCCTTTGAGACAACACGGGGCCAGAGACCCCTCCGAAGAGGATACATCGATGTGGGAGTTGGCCGGACTGCAGGTGCACGTTCGGCATAATAAGAAGCGATAAAAGCATACGTACCGGAAGTACTATTGTGTCCGGATACTTACGACTTAGCCAGGGGCTTGGCCCTGGGCTCCCACTCTTGGTTGCTGTAGGTGGCTGCGGTAGGGTGGTCCGGAAGGTAGGGTGAACGACGGCGAGAAGGTGCTCGGCCTCGGCGACGGCCGCTACGAGGACGAGGGCGAGCCCGCCCTAGGTACCGGCCGCGCCTCGTCCAGCTACGGTGGCTCTTCTCTTGGTGACAGCTCTAGCAGTGGCGGCTACGACTAGCCGCCACGCCGCCGCGCTTGCTTCGAAGGTGGTAGCGAGTCGTCTCGTCTCCGCGCCTCCGTGAAGCGCGAGGAGGGATCCGGCTGAGCTCGGGACGTCACCAAGGGCCTGCCCCCGTGGAACATGCAGGGGCAAGTGTCGCTTTTGTTTTGTTCTTCCTTTCCTTCCTGCATCAAAAAATGGAACCAGTATGGGCCCGGAGGGGCGTGTATCGAACTATGATTTCTCAATCATTATGCTACATTTGTTTTTTCCATGTTGTGTCATTATTTTGTGCAGAAATAACTTAGCTTGGCACGTTCGGGGTAGCCTCCTCTTCACGAGGCACTTGTATCCTCGTTCCCGTCCTGACTTAGCGGTCGCTCAGGAACTGCAAAAAATTCATTAGGAAGCTCGCTAGTAGACTTATCGTTCACCAAAGCTTTCACCCAACGCTTCATATTGCGGTACCCGAGGGGCACGGATTAGGAGAGATGCGCCAGCTTGTGGGCTCGAGCGATGGTGCCTCACGAAAAAGCAGACGGAAGGCAGGGAGAAGGAAGAACACATGCGAGGGCACCTGCCTAGCCCCCTCGCGAGGTAAGCGAGAGAGAGAGAGAGAGAAAACAAGTTAACTGGAGTTAGAAATAGCAGGGAAAGGCGACGGAACCAAATCAACATGGAACACCAGAAGCAAACTTCAATTAAAAGAGGGCGAGCTAACTACTAGAAGCAAATGAAAATCCACGTCCGGCACCTTGTCTAGTCTTCAAGTCTTCTCACCAGCGCAGAGCTAAGTGCTGCCACTAAAGACGTGGGAGGGAGCCCCCGAGGCCCGAGGGCGGCACTCCTGAGACTTCGGGGCGTGTACAGCCCCACTCATTATTACGTGAGAGTGTCACGGGCGGCGATCTTCATAGGCACCGGGCCTTCTTCGCAAGCACTGTGCCTTTCTTCACAGGCGCCGGGCCTTGCTTCATGGGTAGAACTTCCGGAGGTGCTGGATGTTCCAGGCGTTCTGGATGGTCACCCCGCCTGTGTCTCCGGGTGCGTGACGCCAGGCCTAGAGACATGGACGACCCTGAACGGGCCCTCCCACATGGGTGAGAGCTTCTGCAGCCCCTCCTTGGAGAGGACCCGCCTAAGGACGAGGTTGCCCGCCTCGAGTGTCTTGGAGCGGCTGTTGCGGTAGTGGTATCGCCACAGCGCCTGCTGATACCTTGCTGCCCGCAGCGCGGCTTCGCGGCAGCGTTCCTCCCCTAGCACGAGGTCCACCCCCCGCATGGCGTCCGGTTGCATTTCATCAAACGCCAGGACCCGTGCAGAGCAATGCTTGACCTCGTGAGGGAGGTCTGCTTCTGCCCCGTAGACGAGGAAGAACAGGGCACGGACTGGAGCTCGTCGTACCAGCCCCTGCCGCAGGCCTCCAGCTTCTTCTTGAAGGTCCTAGTCTTGTGGCCCCTCAAGACCTCCGCATTTGGTGTGTTCCGCCTGACCATTGCTGCTAGTGTGCGCCATCGAAGCGTATCAGATCTGCGTTCCAAGGTTAGCACAATATGTTTTGAAGAGATTACTGGTGAACTGCGAGCCGTTATCAGTGATGATGCGGTTGGGGACCCCGAAGCGGCTCACGAGACCCTTGATGAATTTGACCACGGAACCAGCTGGGATAGTGTGGACGGCTGTAATGCCTCGGATTCGATGCGCCAGGTGTCTTCCAGTTATTCGTCATTGTTGCCATGTCGTGTGCTTGCATGTTGCACCTTCCCATGTCATCATCTGCATTTCATCTGCATGTTTTTCAAAATTTGCATCCATTCTGGTTCCCCCGGTTCTCTCCGTTGTCCGTTCTGAGCACATACCACACTCACACGCGCCCGTCGCCCCTCTCAGTCCTTGTTTCGTGAGCGGGATAAAAACGTTCTCGGAATGGTCCGAGATTTGTCGAGTGGCCTTGGTATATCACCGGTAGACCGCCCGTCAAATTTCGTTCCATTTGGAGGCCGTTTGATGCCCCAACGGTTAACCGCGTAGCCCGAAACCCCTCTATCTTTGCAGCCCAACACCCCTCCATATCAGCCCACTAGCCCATCTAACAACCCTCCATGCTCTCCGCCGTTCGATCACGATCGTGTGGGCGAAAACTGCACCTTATTTGGACACTCCCACCTCCTTCTACCCATTTATTTGTGCTCCCCCCCTCGAAATTTCGCGCAGTCCAAACCCCAGATCTCACTTCCACCGCGCCACCGGACATGTCCGTCCGCCATCAGACGCGTCCACCGCCGCCGCCACATCGCTGCAGCCAATCGGCGGCCGCCACGTCACCGCTGCCGCCGCTCTAATCCAACCCGCGGCTGCCACCTGTCCCCCGCCGCCGTCTAGCTGCGCCAGGCCCGCGGGGCCCATCCCGCCACTGCC
>NC_041382.1:396759310-396763574 GCF_002162155.2 Triticum dicoccoides
GCTCCGGTCGCCGCCCGCCTCCAGCGCCGGTACGCCGCCCGGCCCGCGCTCGGGACCCGCCTGCGACGCCGTTCGCCCTACGGAGACCTCGCCTGCGCCGCCCCACGCCGACCGCCCAAGCCTCGTCGCGCCGCCTCCCTCCACCTCCTCGTCGCCGGCCTCCGCCGTCGTCGCCTCCGGCCGCCGCGCCGCTCGACAGACTCGTCACCGGTTGATCGGGACGAGATCCACTGGTCCCTCCAACCAAACGGCCTCCCCGCGCCCTCGATCCCGCCGTCCCGCTCCGCCTGATCCTGCGTTGACTTTTCCCGCGAGGTGATTTTTCGTCCAAGTCCCTGAAAACTCATGATATGTGTGAATGTTTGACCTGCTGTAACTTCTTGTGCATAGCTCCGTTTTGCATCCATAATATATCAAAACGTTCGCTGAGAGATGTTCTGCATTTCATTCCATTGTGACATGCTTGTTTGAGTTCATATTGATGACCTAATTATCATTACAAGAGTGCTATATGATGTTAACATGCTGAAACTGTTATAACTTGGTGACTTGTTTTTTTCATTGCATTTTGTGTGTGCATCCTATGAGCATGAGCTCTAAATGAGTTTTGATCTACATCATGCCATCTTTACAGGAGTGATTGTCTTGTAATTTTTTGATCTACATGGTGACTAGCACAAGCATGCAAAGTAGCCTCCATGATGTTGCTGATTTCTGTGACTTGGTCATTTCAACTAAGTCCGAGTCTGTTACATTTTATTGCCATGTAAACCTGCTGCTACCATGAGTTCTATGCATAATCTGGAGATGTTCACTAAGGATGTTGTGTTATACATGTTGTGCTCTATCTATCCATGCCCTTGTTTGCATTTATAGCCTCCTGTAGCTTATTGCAATCTTGCTCCAAAGTTGCTAAATAATGTTGATGTCGGCCTGTCAACTTTTAGTTCAGTTTTGCCATGTGTTTTGCTAGTGATCCATGTACCCTATGGGCTTGATCTTGCCTTGTTTAGCTTCATAATTATGTCATCTTACTGTTGTTTGACTTCACATGCCATGAATTTCTATGTGGTGAGTGGTACAAGCTCACCAACATGCCTACTTATCGTTGTTCCTGTCATGTGTTGTTATTTTCATCGTCTGAATATGTCATATCATTTGCCATGTTTGCATGGATGCTACCATGTTTTTTGTTGACCTTTGGGAGTAGATCAGTAAGGGAGTTTTGTTCTTTGTCTATAGTATTAGCGTTCCATGCTTAAGTTTGTCATGATAGCTTGCTGTAACTTGTTGTTTGTTAGGTCTAAACTTGCAACCTGATGTTATTTCTATCATGTCCAGTGAATTTATGCTAAGCCTGTGAAACTGTTATTATTTGCAATCTTGCCTTGTCCTTTTGAGCATGTTATCGTGATTTCTGGAGATAGCTCAATGTTCATGTTTTGACATGCTTTACCTGTACATCACGTCCATGTCTTTTGTAGTCATGTTGGGGTCCTGTAGCTTATTTCTATGATGCTTGCAAGATGTCTACTTAACTGTTTTGGACAGATTGTTGTTATATCTTGTTTGGAGTGTATGTGTTGCACCGTTGCTCCGTTTTGAGCATGCTCTATATGCAACTTGCTTAGCTTTACATGTAGTTTCATATTATCATGTTGCATCCTTGTTTTGAGGTGTTTCCTTGATGTTTGGATGCGTATTTCAACAATGCCATGTTTAACTTGTTTTGCTCATATCTTCTAGGCCGTAGCTCCGAATCTAATGAACTTTATATGTAACTTGACTGGAATTTCATGTAGATTATCTTGGTGCATCATAACTTGCTGTTTAATAACTTGAACACAAGGTTTATTCAGTTCTGGACCAATTTCTAAATTTGCATATGAGGACTTACCGGAATTGTTATATGTTGTTTCCGGCCTCATTTAACCTTGCTTTGATGTGTTGTTCTTGTATGCATCATCTCTTGCCATGAGTAGCTTCTTGTAGTCTTGTCTTGCATCACACTTGGTTAAGCATCATGTCATGTATATGTGTGGTGTGTTTACCATGTTGTGTGCTTCTTCTCGATAGTTCCCGTTTCATTGCAATCGTGTGGATTAGTTCGTCTACGCTTGGTTCATCTTCGTGGCTTTATCTTCTTCATGGACTCATTCTTCTTCCTAGCGGGATTTCAGGCAAGATGACCGTTACCCTGGATCTCACTACTATCATTGCTATGCTATTTGCTTCGTTCTATCGCTATGCTGCGCTACCTATCACTTGCTCTTCAAGCCTCCCAAATCGCCATGTTAGCCTCTAACCTTTTTCACCATTCCTAGCGAACCGTTGTTTGGCTATGTTACCGCTTTGCTCATCCCCTCTTATAGCGCTGCTACTTGCAGGTGAAGATGAAGATTGCTCCATGTTGGATTATGTTTATGTTGGGATATCACAATATCTCTTATTTAATTAATGCATCTATATACTTGGTAAAGGGTGGAAGGCTCGGCCTTATGCCTGGTGTTTTGTTCCACTCTTGCCGCCCTAGTTTCCGTCATACCGGTGTTATGTTCCTTGATTTTGAGTTCCTTACACGGTTGGGTGATTTATGGGACCCCCTTGACAGTTTGCTTTGAATAAAACTCCTCCAGCAAGGCCCAACATTGGTTTTAACATTTGCCTCACCTAGCTTTTTTTCCCTTGGGAGTCGCGCTCTCGAGGGTCATCTTATTTTACTGCCCCGGGCCAATGCTCCTTGGAGTGTTGGTCCAAACTAGAGCATCGTGCGGGACCGTCCCTTGGCAACTTGGTTTATGTTGGTACCTGTACGCTTCGCTTATCCGGTGTGTCTTGAGATCGAGATACGGGCGACTCCTATCAGGACTGTCGACACATCGGGCGGCTTTGTTGGTCTTGTTTTACCATTGTCGAAATGTCCTGTAAACCGGGATTCCGAGACTGATCGGGTCTTCCCGGGAGAAGGAATATCCTTTGTTGACCATGAGAGCTTATAAAGGGCTAAGTTGGGACACCCCTACAGGTTATAAACTTTCGAGAGCCGTGCCCGCGGATATGTGGCAGATGGGAATATGTTAACGTCCGGTTGTAGAGAACTTGACACTTGACTTAATTAAAACACATCAACCGCGTGTGTAACCGTGATGGTCTCTTCTCGGCGGAGTCCGGGAAGTGAACATGGTTTTTGGGTTATGTTTGAACGTAAGTAGTTTCAGGATCACTTCTTGATCATTGCTAGCTTCATGACCGTTCCGTTGTTTCTCTTCCCACTCTCATTTGCGTATGTTAGCCACCATATATGCTTAGTCGCTGCTGCAACCTCACCACTTATCCTTTCCATACCCTTTAAGCTTTGCTAGTCTTGATACCCATGGTAATGGGATTGTTGAGCCCTCGTGGCTCACAGATTACTACAACACTAGTTGCAGGTACAGGTTTTGTGATGATCATGACGCGAGAGCGATGTTACCTGTTTTGGAGTTCTTCTTCTTCTTCTTCTTCGATCAGGGGATAGGTTCTAGGTCAGCAGTCTGGCCTAGCAGGGTGGATGTCATTTGAGCTTCTGTTTGTGTTTCATCCGTAGTCGGATGTTGATCTTATGTATGTTGTATTGATGTACCCTTATGGCATTTGTATGGCTTGTATGTGTCCCAAGCTATTATGTAATGTTGATGTAATGATATCCACCTTGCAAAAGCGTATCAATATGCGGTTCTATCCTTGGTGGGACCTTCGAGTCTCTTTAGGATAGTATCGCATATTGGGCGTGACAAGTTGGTATTAGAGCCTCGACCGACCATAGGAGCCCCCTTTGATTGATCGTGTAGTGGTCGTTGTCGAGTCTAGAAGAAAACTATATTTGGAGTCTAGTTATATCGGAGAGTAGGAATTCTTTTTACTCCTCAGTCCCTTCATCGCTCTGGTGAGGAATCTTGACGTCGGTGTTTTGAATTACTCCTCTTCCCTTTCAAACTTTCTTTAGGATCACGCAGTTGGTTTTCTCGATTGTTGGTTCTCAGCTCTTTTCATCCGGTGCATTTCTCGTCAAGGTGATTCAACTCTCTCCGTTTTTGCAAGTTCAATCCTCAGTTGTTTTCTTTTCCCACCCGCCCACCCTTTTTCTTCTTGGAGCCGGAGTCTGTAATCGAGTATCCATCCTACTCGTGTGAAGCCTTTGCATTCTTTCACCCGGTGTTTTCTCTTCAAACTATTCATCGGTTCTCGCTTCCAAGTTGCCTTTGTTTTCCCGCCCTCCCACCCT
>NC_041382.1:396764013-396806324 GCF_002162155.2 Triticum dicoccoides
CTCTTTCGAGCATCAACTTCATTCGTGCGGAGCCTCTTCAGTCTTCCCTCAGTTATTTCAACTGGTGAATTCTCGCCTAGTTTGTCATTGTTCATCTTGTTTTTCTTTTCCGGTGGACCCAATTCAAGTATTCAGTGTTGATCATATTCTTTTCCTCGGCTCAAATGTTTTCCCCTTGCTCGTTCGCCTGTCGCCAGTTTGTCTTTTCGGAGTGCTCAAGACATCTCAAGAGATTTGTCTGTGTTTGAATTAATTCGAGGTTGTCACCTCATTCAAATATTTCAATTGTTCCGGTGCATCATCTATCTGTTCAACATCCCTTTCCAACGCTGTTTTTCTCTTTAGTGGTCCCTAACCCACAGGTCTTTTCCCAGGATCCTACCTGACTCTTCTAATTCTCCCGGAGTTATTCTCAAATTCTTTGCAAGTGTGACGTAAGAATGGATCCCATCAGTCACATGCCTTCTCCAAGATCAAATTCTTTCATTGTTGGTTCAACCTCTTCGCTTTTCATTCTCCTGGAGTATCTCAGTAATTTTGGTGGTGTTTCCCGTCATCATTTGAAGACCGAAGAAGAGTTCCTTCTAAATCTTGTCCGTTCTCTAGAATGTTTGTGGTTCTAGCTTCATGTTATCCTCTCGAATTATTCCAATTGTCGGATATTCTTTTCTTTCCCATCCGGAGTATGTCAGGAGTTGTTTTTCAATTTCTTTTCACCAGAGGCCATCATTCCAGTTATCCTTATCTATTTATCCCGGCGCTTCGTTCAAATGTTCTTTAATCAGCTTGAGTTCTTCCCATTTTCTTGTATCTAAATCCCCTCAAGCATATTTGTTCTTCTAATTCTTCTCGGAGATTCATTCTCTTTCACCAGTCATTTTCAATTCTTACGGTGGTTCCTTCAGGATTCCTCTCCCTTTTTCATCATATCAAGTAATTCGTTCCTTCCAAATCCTACCTGTGGTTCAGGAAGACTTTCTCAAGTTTTGCGGTATATCCCCCCTTAATCTTTTCCAATGCAAATAATTGGTATGCAAATCCATGGTATCTCATCAATTTAATTAATGGAGGATAGGCATAACATAATTCTTATTCTTCCCCATCAAGTTATCTAATCCCTTCCTTCAGAGTTGTTCATGATGAATATACTCTAATCCCAAGTGATTCCATCTTTCTTTCCGGAGTTCCAAGCTTATCTCGTCGGAACCTCCATCCAAGTCATCACAAGGCTTTAATATTATCCCTTTCATCCTTCAATTTTATCTCGTCATCCTTTTGTTATCGGAGTTATTCACGGTGGCTCATCATGATTTAATTCATTCCTCAAGTGTTCATCAAGATTCTTATATAAGGAGCTCAAGTATCTTTCCTTCTTGATTTTCGAAGTGCAATTAAATCTCCCTATTGTTTTGAAGTGGAGTTTTGCATTTCTTCGTTCTTCTAAGCTATCCAATCATTTCCGTTTGTGGCCGGTTATCACCTTATGATCTTGAGATGTTACCTATAAGACCAAAACAAGCTTATTCTTTTCATTGTGGATTTTCTCAACAACACCGTTTAAACCTTCCTACTAAAGATGCTTACAATTTCATTCATGGCAAAAGTTGTCATTTTCTTCTCTGTTCTTTTCATTCAACTCTTTCAATTCTTTCCGGAGGTTTTGTGTCATGTCTTCATCAAGTATCATTCCATCCTCTCAAGCTCGTGTTCTATTCCTCCATGTTTCAGCCGGAATGCTACCTAAATCCTTTCAATCTTATTTGTTTCTTATCTCGTTCTAACCGGAGTGGTGTCATAGTCTATCTGATTTCGTGAGCTTTTGATTCTCGTCATTCTCATCGTTCCTCTCTTCTTCTCGAGTGCTCTCAATTCTTTGCTTCTTCTCTTGAGTTCTTGTTTCACCTCATCCATTTTCCCTTCCGTCTCGGTCCTAAGATCTCGAGACGAGATCTCTTGTTAGTGGAGGAGACTTGTAAGGCCCCGGATTCGATGCGCCAGTTGTCTTACAGTTATTCGTCGTTGTTGCCATGTCGTCTACTTGCGTGTTGCACCTTGCCATGTCATCATTTGCATTTCATCTGCATGTTTTTTAAAACTTGCATCCGTTCGGGTTCCCCCGGTTTTCTCCGTTGTCCGTTCTGAGCACAGACCACTCTCACATGCGCCCGTCGCCCCTCTCAGTCCTTGTTTCGTGAGTGGGATAAAAACGTTCTCGGAATGGGCCGAGATTTGTCGAGTGCCTTGGTATATCACCGGTAGACCGCACGTCAAATTTCGTTCCATTTGGAGGTCGTTTGATGGCTGATACGTCTCCAACGTATCTATAATTTTTGATTGCTCCATGCTACTTTATCTACTATTTTGGACTATATTGGGCTTTATTTTACACTTTTATATTACTTTTGGGACTAACCTATTAACCCGAGGCCCAACCCAGAATTCTTGTATTTTTCCTTTTTCAGTATTTCGAAGAAACAGAATATCAAATGGAGTCCAAACGGAATGAAACCTTCGGGATCGTGATTTTCCAACCTAACGTGACCCAGGAGACTTGGACCCTACTCCAAGCAGTGCTCGAGGAGGTCACGAGGGTGGAGGGCGCCCCCCCTGGGCGCGCCCCTACCTCGTTGGCCCCTCCGAGCTCCACCGATGTACTCCTTCCTCCTACATATACCTACGTATCCCCGAACAATCAGAACAGGAGCCAAAAACCTAATTCCACCACCGCAACCTTCTGTATCCACGAGATCCCATCTTGGGGCCTGTTCCAGAGCTCCGCCGGAGGGGGCATACACCATGGAGGGCTTCTACATCATCATCATAGCCCCTCCAATGAAGTGTGAGTAGTTTACTTCAGACCTTCGGGTCCATAGCTAGTAGCTAGATGGCTTCTTCTCTCTTTTTGGATCTCAATACAATATTCTCCCCCTCTCTTGTGGATATCTATTCGATGTAATCTTGTTTTTGCGATGTGCTTGTTGAGACCGATGAATTGTGGGTTAATGATCCAGTATTATGTATGGAAAATATTTGATTCTTCTCTGAATTCTTTTATGTATGATTGAGTTATCATTGCAACTCTCTTCGAATTATCTTTTTGGTTTGGCAAACTAGATTGGTAGTTCTTGCAATGGGAGAAGTGCTTAGCTTTGGGTTCAATCTTGCGGTGTCCTTACTCACTGACAGAAAGAGTTGCAAGGCACGTATTGTATTGTTGCCATCGAGGATAACAAGATGGGGTTTTTATCATATTGCATGAATTTATCCCTCTACATCATGTCATCCTTCTTACGACGTTACTCTGTTTTTACTTAATACTCTAGATGCATGCTGGATAGCGGTTGATGAGTGGAGTAATAGTAGTAGATGCAGAATAGTTTCGATCTACTTGTTTTGGACGTGATGCCTATATACATGATCATTGCCTAGATATACTCATAACTATGCTCAATTCTGTCAATTGCTCAACAGTAATTTGTTCACCCACCGTAGAACACTTATGCTCTTGAGAGAAGCCACTAGTGAAACCTATGGCCCCCGGGTCTATTCTCATCATATCAATCTATATCACTTTATTTACTTGCTTTGTTTTTACTTTGCCTTTACTTTTACTTTGCATCTATCTATCAAAAGTACCAAAAATATTATCTCTATCAGATCTCACTCTTGTAAGTGACCGTGAAGGGATTGACAACCCCTAAGCGTTGGTTTTGAGTTGCTATCGTTTTGTGTAGGTACGAGGGACTTGTGCGTGGTCTCCTACTGGATTGATACCTCGGTTCTCAAAAACTGAGGGAAATACTTACGCTACTTTACTGCATCATCCTCTCCTCTTCGGGGAAATCCAACGCAGTGCTCAAGAGGTAGCAAGAAGAATTTCTGGCACCGTTGCCGGGGAGGCTCACGCAAGCAAGTCAACCATACCAAGTACCCATCGCAATCCCTATCTATCGCATTACATTATTTGCCATTTGCCTCTTGTTTTCCTCTCCCCGACTTCACCCTTGCCATTTTATTTGCCCTCTCTTTCCCAATCTCCTCCTCTCTTTCCCGTTTGCCTTTTTCTCGTTGCCTTTCTGTTTGCTTGTGTGTTGGATTACTTGTTGCCATGGCACAAGATAATACAAAATTGTGTGATTTCTCGAATACCGATAATAATGATTTCCTTAGTACTCCGATTGCTCCTCTAAATAATGATGAGTCTTGTGAAATCAATACCGCTTTGTTGAATCTTGTTATGAAAGATCAATTTGCCGGCCTTCCTAGTGAAGATGCCGCTACTCATCTAAACAATTTTGTTGATTTGTGTTATATGCAAAAGAAGAAAGATACGGATAACAATATTGTCAAATTGAAGTTATTTCCGTTTTCACTTAGAGATCGTGCTAAAGTTTGGTTTTCATCTTTGCCTAAAAATAGTATTTATTCTTGGAACAAGTGCAAAGATGCTTTTATCTCTAAGTATTTTCCTCCCGCCAAGATTATCACTCTTAGGAACGACATCATGAATTTTAAACAACTTGATCATGAGCATATTGCCCAAACTTGGGAAAGAATGAAATTAATGCTTCACAATTGCCCTACTCATGGTTTGAATTTATGGATGATCATACAAAATTTTTATGCCGGATTGAATTTTGCTTCTAGAAATCTTTTAGATTCGGCCGCGGGAGGCACTTTTATGGAAATTACGTTAGGGGATGCTACCAAATTTCTTGATAATATTATGGCTAATTATTGTCAATGGCACACCGAAAGATCTTCTAGTAAAAAAGTGCATGCTATAGAAGAAATCAATGTTTTGAGTGAAAAGATGGATGGACTTATGAAGATGTTTGCTCCTAAAAATACTCCTCTTGATCCCAATGATATGCCTTTATCTACTTTGCTTGAGAATAATAATGAATCTATGGATGTGAATTTTGTTGGTAGGAATAGTTTTGGAAACAACGCGTATAGAGGGAATTTTAATCCTAGGCCTTATCCTAGTAATCCTTCTAATAATTATGGAAATTCCTACAATAACTCTTATGGAAATTTTAATAATATGCCCTCTGAATTTGAGAGTAGTCTTAAAGAGTTTAAGAATTCACAAAAGAATTTTAATGCTTTGCTTGAAGAGAAATTGCTTAAAGTTGATGATTTGGCTAGGAATGTTGATAGAATTTCCCTTGAAATTGATTCTTTAAAGCTTACATCTATTCCTCCTAAGCATGATATCAATGAGTCTCTCAAAGCCATGAGAATTTCCATTGATGAGTGCAAGGAAAGAACCGCTAGGATGCGTGCTTCCAAAGACCTTTATTAAAGCGTGTTCTTCCAATCCCTATGAAAATCAAGATAAAGATCTAAAATTTATTGATGTGTCCCACATTAAATCTTAGTTTTGCAATATGAATCTTGATGAATCTGAAGATTATCTTCCTTTACCTAGAAGGTGTTCTAAGAATTCGGAGTTTCTAGATCTTGATGATGAAATTGATGAAAGTGGGATTGAAATAAATAAAAAACGTGATGTTGCTAAACCCACTATTTTGGATCTCAAGGAATTTAATTATGAAAATTGCTCTTTGATTGGTCGTATTTCCTTGTTGCAATCCGTGCAAGAATCCCCTGATGCTTATAGTCAAAATAAGCCTTTACCGAACACATTGTTGATGCCTTGATGCAATCTTATGAAGAAAAACTTGAGTTGAAAGTTTCTATCCCTAGAAAACTCTATGATGAGTGGGAACCTACTAAATTAAAATTAAAGATTTTGAGTTTCATGCTTTGTGTGATTTCGGTGCTAGTGTCTCTACTATCCCCAAAAATTTATGTGATTTGCTAGATTCCGTGATTTTGATGATTGCTCTCTAAACTTGCATCTTGCGGATTCCACTATTAAAAAGCCTATGGGAAGAATTAATGATGTTCTTATTGTTACAAATAGGAATTATGTGCCCATAGATTTTATCGTTCTTGATATAGATTGCAATCCTTCATGTCCTATTATTCTTGGTAGACCTTTCCTTATAACGATTGGTGCAATTATTGATATGAAGGAATGGAATATTAGATTCCAATTTCCCTTAAAGAAGGGTATGGAAAACTTCCCTGGAAAGAAAATAAAATTACCATATGAATCTATCATGAGAGCCACTTATGGGTTGCCTACCAAAGATGGCAATACCTAGATCTATCCTTGCTTTTATGCCTAGCTAGGGGCGTTAAACGATAGCGCTTGTTGGGAGGCAACCCAATTTTATTTTGTGTTTTTTGTTTTTTCTTCTGTTTAGGAATAAATAATCCATCTACCTTCTGTTTGCACGTGGTTTTATGTTTTAATTAGTGTTTGTGCCAAGTAGGACCTATAGGATAACCTACGATGATAGTTGATTTCATTCTGCTGAAAAACAGAAACTTTGCGCGCACGAATTTAGTTATGATAAATCACAGGAACGTGATTTTGCGTTGATTCTTTTTTTTGCTGATCAATAAAAAAATTTACAGGACTTCCTATTTTGGTAGAATTTTTAGAGTTCCATAAGTTTGCGTTAGTTACAGATTGCTACAGACTGTTCTGTTTTTGACAGATTCTTTTTTCGTGTGTTGTTTGCTTATTTTGATGAATCTATGCCTAGTAAATTAGTTTATAAACCATAGAGAAGTTGGAATACAGTAGGTTTAACACCAGTATAAATAAAGAATGAGTTCATTACAGTACCTTGAAGTAGTCTTTTGTTTTCTTTCTCTAACGGAGCTCACGAGATTTCTGTTGAGTTTTGTGTTGTGAAGTTTTCAAGTTTTGGGTGAATTCTTTTGATGGATTATGGAACAAGGAGTGGCAAGAGCCTAAGCTTGGGGATGCCCATGGCACCCCCAAGATAATCCAAGGGCACCAAAAATCCAAAGCTTGGGGATGCCCCGGAAGGCATCCCCTCTTTCGTCCACTTCCATCGGTAATTTACTTGGAGCTATATTTTTATTCACTAACATTATATGTGTTTTGCTTGGAGCGTCTTGTATTATTTGTGTCTTTGCTTGTTAGTCTACCACAATC
Organism: Triticum dicoccoides; assembly: GCF_002162155.2. NCBI lineage: Eukaryota > Viridiplantae > Streptophyta > Magnoliopsida > Poales > Poaceae > Triticum > Triticum dicoccoides. Next base: position 396,771,056 of record NC_041382.1, read on the forward strand.
ATCCTTTCTGTACAAACCTTTTGATAGAGCCATACATGAATTGGAATTTGTTAGAATACTCTATGTGCTTCACTTATATCTTTTGAGCTTGATAGTTTTGCTCATAGTGCTTCACTTATATCTTTTGAGCGTGATAATTTTTGCTCTAGTACTTCACTTAGATCTTTTAGAGCACGGTGGTGGATTTGTTTTAAAGAAACTATTGATCTCTCATGCTTCACTTCGATTATTTTGAGAGTCGTTAATAGCATGGTAATTCGCATAATGTTAATATACTTGGTATTCAAGATATGTGAAACTTTCTTTTGAGTGCGTCGAATACTAAGATAAGTTTGATGCTTGATAATTGTTTTGAGATATGAAGATGGTGATATTAGAGTCATGCTAGTTGAGTAGTTATGAATTCAAAGAATGCTTGTGTTGAAGTTTGTGATTCCTGTAGCATGCACGCATGGTGAACCGCTATGTGATGAACTCGGAGCATGATTTATTTACTGATTGTCTTCCTTATGAGTGGCGGTCGGGGACGAGCGATGGTCTTTTCCTACCAATCTATCCCCCTAGGAGCATGCGCGTAATACTTTGCTTTGATAACTTCTAGATTTTTGCAATAAGTATATGAGTTCTTTATGACTAATGTTGAGTCCATGGATTATACGCACTATTTCCCATCCTTCCACCTTTGCTAGCCTCTCTAATACCGTGCACTTTTCGCCGGTATCATACACCCACCATATACCTTCCTCAAAACAGCCACCATACCTACCTATTATGGCATTTCCATATCAATTCCGAGATATGTTGCCATGCAACTTTCCACCATTCTGTTTATTATGACACGCTCCATCATTGTCATATTGCTAGCATGATCATGTAGTTGACATTGTATTTGTGGCAAAGCCACCGTTCATAATTCTTTCATACATGTAACTCGTGATTTATTGCATATCCCGGTACACCTCCGGAGGCATTCATATAGAGTCATATTTTGTTCTAAGTATCAAGTTGTAATTGTTGAGTTGTAAGGAAAAGTGTGATGATCATCATTATTAGAGCATTGTCCCAAGTGAGGAAAGGATGATGGAGACTATGATTCCCCCATAAGTCGTGATGAGACTCCGGACTTAAAAAATAAATAAAAAAATTGGCCATAAAAAAAAGATAAGAGAAAGGCCCAAATAAAAAAATGAGATAAAAAGAGAGAAGGGACAATGCTACGATCCTTTTACCACACTTGTGCTTCAAAGTAGCACCAAGATTTTCATGATAGAGAGTCTCTCATTTTGTCACTTTCATATACTAGTGGGAATTTTTCATTATAGAACTTGGCTTGTATATTCCAATGATGGGCTTCCTCAAAATGCCCTAGGTCTTCGTGAGCAAGCAAGTTGATGCACACCCCCTTAGTTTCTTTTGTAGAGCTTTCATATACTTATAGCTCTAGTGCATCTGTTGCATGGCAATCCCTACTCACTCACATTGATATCTATGGATGGGCATCTCCATAGCCCGTTGATACGCCTAGTTGATGTGAGACTATCTTCCCTCTTTTTTTCTTCTCCACAACCACCCTTCTATTCCACATAGTGCTATATCCATGGCTCACCCTCATGTATTGCGTGAAGATTGAAAAAGTTTTGAGAATGTCATAAGTATGAAACAATTGCTTGGCTTGTCATCGGGGTTGTGCATGATTTAAATATTTTGTGTGGGGAAGATGGAGCATAGCCAGACTATATAATTTTGTAGGGATAACTTTGTTTTGCCATGTTATTTTGAGAAGACATGATTGCTTTGATTAGTATGCTTGAAGTATTATTATTTTTGTGTCAATATGAACTTTTGTCTTGAATCTTTCGGATCTGAATATTCATATCACAATTAAGAGGATGTATATTGAAATTATGCCAAAGTATCACTCCACATCAAAAATTCTTTTTTATCATTTACCTACTCGAGGACGAGCAGGAATTAAGCTTGGGGATGCTTGATACCCGACGTATCTATAATTTTTGATTGCTACATGCTACTTTATCTACTATTTTGGACTATGTTGGGCTTTATTTTACACTTTTATATTACTTTTGGGACTAACCTATTAACCGGAGGCCCAGCCCAGAATTGCTGTTTTTTGCCTTTTTCAGTATTTTGAAGAAACAGAATATCAAACGGAGTCCAAACGGAATGAAACCTTCGGGATCGTGATTTTCCAACCGAACGTGACCCAGGAGACTTGGACCCTACTCCAAGCAGTGCCAGAGGAGGTCACGAGGGTGGAGGGCGCCCCCCCTGGGCGCGCCCCCTACCTCGTGGGCCCCTCGGAGCTCCACCGACGTACTCTTTCCTCCTATATATACCTACGTATCCCCGAACGATCAGAACAGGAGCCAAAAACCTAATTCCACCGCCGCAACCTTCTGTATCCACGAGATCCCATCTTGGGGCCTGTTCTGGAGCACCGCCGGAGGGGGCATCCACCATGGAGGGCTTCTACATCATCATCATAGCCCCTCCGATGAAGTGTGAGTAGTTTACTTCAGACCTTTGGGTCCATAGCTAGTAGCTAGATGGCTTCTTCTCTCTTTTTGGATCTCAATACAATGTTCTCCCTCTCGCTTGTGGAGATCTATTCGATGTAATCTTGTTTTTGCGGTGTGTTTGTTGAGACCGATGAATTGTGGGTTTATGATCCAGTATTATCTATGGAAAATATTTGATTCTTCTCTGAATTCTTTTATGTATGATTGAGTTATCTTTGCAAGTCTCTTCGAATTATCTTTTTGATTTGGCCAACTAGATTGGTAGTTCTTGCAATGGCAGAAGTGCTTAGCTTTGGGTTCAATCTTGCGGTGTCCTTACTTAGTGACCGAAAGAGTTGCAAGGCACGTATTGTATTGTTGCCATTGAGGATAACAAGATGGGGTTTTTATCATATTGCATGAATTTATCCCTCTACATCATGTCATCTTGCTTACGGCGTTACTCTGTTTTTACTTAATACTCTATATGCATGCTGGATAGCGGTCGATGAGCGGAGTAATAGAAGTAGATGCAGTTTCGTTTCGATCTACTTGTTTTGGACGTGATGCCTATATACATGATCATTGCCTAGATATACTCATAACTATGCTCAATTCTGTCAATTGCTCAACAGTAATTTGTTCACCCACCGTAGAATACTTATGCTCTTGAGACAAGCCACTAGTGAAACCTATGCCCCCCGGGTCTATTCTCATCATATCAATCTATATCACTTTATTTACTTGCTTTGTTTTTACTTTGCCTTTACTTTTACTTTGCATCTATCTATCAAAAGTACCAAAAATATTATCTCTATCAGATCTCACTCTCGTAAGTGACCGTGAAGGGATTGACAACCCCTAAGCGTTGGTTGCGAGTTGCTATCGTTTTGTGTAGGTACAAGGGACTTGTGCGTGGTCTCCTACTGGATTGATACCTTGGTTCTCAAAAACTGAGGGAAATACTTATGATACTTTACTGCATCATCCTCTCGTCTTCGGGGAAATCCAACGCAGTGCTCAAGAGGTAGCAATGGCCCAACGGTTAACCGCGTAGCCCGAAACCCCTCTATCTTTGCATCCCAACACCCCTCCATATCAGCCCACTAGCCCATCTAACTCCCCTCCATGCTCTCCGCTGTTCGATCACGATCGTGTGGGCAAAAACAGCACCTTATTTGGACACTCCCACCTCCTTCTACCTATCTATATGTGCTCCCCCACCCGAAATTTCGCGCAGTCCAAACCCTAGATCTCACTTCCACCGCGCCACTGGACATGTCCGCCCGCCATCGGATGCGTCCACCGCCGCCGCCATGTCGCTCCAGCCAATCGGCAGCCGCCGCGTCACCGTCGCCGCCGTTGTCATCCAACCCGCGGCCGCCACCTGTCCCCCGCCACCGTCTCCCCACGCCAGGCCCACCGGGCCCTGATCGGGCTCGCGGAGCCCATCCCGACACCGCTGCGACCCGCGGGCGCCGACTCGTGTGCCGCCTTACCCTGAGTGACCCCGCCGCCGGCGAGCTCCGCCCCGCCGCCGAGCGCCCTCCGCCGGCATGCCCCTCCACTACGATCGCTGCCCGCCTCCGGCGCCGGCGCGCCGCCCGGCCCGCGCTCAGGACCCGCCTGCGCCGTCGTTCGCCCTCCGGCGACATCGCCAGCACCGCCCCGCACCGACCGTCCGAGCCTCGTCGCGCCGCCTCCCTCCGCCTCCTCGTGGCCGGCCTCCGCCGTCGTCGCCTCCGGCCGCCGCGCCGCTCGCCGAACTCGTCGCCGGTCGGATCCGGTGGATCGGGACGAGATCCATCGGTCCCTCCAACCAAATGGCCTCCCTGCACCCTGGATCCCGTCGCCCCGCTCCGCCCGATCCTGCGTTGACTTTTCCCGCGAGGTGATTTTTCGTCCTGCTGAAAAGTCCCTGAAAACTCATTATTTGTGTGCATTTTTGACCTGCTGTAACTTCTTGTGCATAGCTCCGTTTTGCATGCATAATATATCAAAATGTTCGCTAAGAGATGATCTTCATTTCATTCCATAGTGCCATGTTTGTTTGAGTCCATCTTGCTGCCCTAATCATCGTTGCAAGAGTGATATATAATGTTAACCTGTTGAAACTGTTATAACTTGGTGATTTGTTTTTTTCATTGCATTTTGTGTGTGCATGGTATGAGCATGAGCTCTATATGAGTTTTGGTCTAAATCATGCCATCTTTACAGCAGTGCTTGTCTTGTAATACTATAGACAAAAAACAAAACTCCCTTACTGATCTATAGTTTTTTGTCTATAGTATTAGCATTCCATGCTTAAGTTTGTCATGATATCTTGCTGTAACTTGTTGTTTGTTAGCTCTAAACATGGCAACCTGATGTTATTTCTGTCATGTCTAGTGAATTTCTGCCAAGCCTGTGAAACTGTTATTATTTGCAATCTTGCCTTATCCTTTTGACCATGTTATAATGATTTCTGGAGATAGCTCAGTGTTCATGTTTTGTCATGCTTTCCGTGTACATCATGTCCGTGCCTTTTCTTCTCATGTTGGGGTCCTGTAGCTTATTTCTCTGATGCTTGCAAAATTCCTAGTTGTTGTTTTGGACAGATTGTTGCTACATCTTGTTTGGAGTGTATGAGTTGCACCATTGCTCCGTTTTGAGCATGCTCTATATGAAACTTGCTTAGCTTTACATGTAGTTTCATATTATCATGTTGCATCCTTGTTTTGAGGTGTTTGCTTGATGTTTGGATGAATTTTGCAACAATGCCATGTTTAACTTGTTTTGCTCATATCTTCTAGGCCATAACTCCAAATCTAATGAACTTTATATGTAACTTGACTGGAATTTCATGTAGATCATCTTGGTGCATATTAACTTGCTGCTTAACAACTTGAACATAAGGTTTATTCAGTTCTGGACCAATTTCTAAATTTGCATATGAGGACTTACCGGAATTGTTATATGTTGTTTCCGGCCTCATTTAACCTTGTTTTGATGTGTTTTCTTGTACGCATCATCTCTTGCCTTGAGGAGCTTCATGTAGTCTTGTCTTGCATCATACTTGGTTGAGCATCATGTCATGTATATGTGTGGTGTGTTTACCATGTTGTGTGCTTCTTCTCGATAGATCCCGTTTCGTTGCGATTGTGAGGATTAGTTCGCCCACGCTTGGTTCGTCTTCGTGGCTTCATCTTCTTCATGGACTCGTTCTTCTTCCTAGCGGGATTTCAGGCAAGATGACCATTACCCTGGATCTCACTACTATTATCGCTATGCTAGTTGCTTCGTTCTATCGCTATGTTGCGCTACCTATCACTTGCTCTTCAAGCCTCCCAAATCGCCATGTTAGCCTCTAACCTTTTTCACCCTTCCTAGCAAACCGTTGTTTGGCTATGTTACCGCTTTGCTCAGCCTCTCTTATAGCGCTGCTAGTTGCAGGTGAAGATGAAGATTGCTCCATGTTGGATTATTTTTATGTTGGGATATCACAATATCTCTTATTTAATTAATGCATCTATATACTTGGTAAAGGGTGGAATGCTCGGCCTTATCCCTGGTGTTTTGTTCCACTCTTGCCGCCCTAGTTTCCGTCATACCGGTGTTATGTTCCTTGATTTTGCGTTCCTTACGCGGTTGGGTGATTTATGGGACCCCCTTGATAGTTCGCTTTGAATAAAACTCCTCCAGCAAGGCCCAAACTTGGTTTTAACATTTGCCTCACCTAGCCTTTTTCTCCTTGGGAGTCGCGCTCCCGAGGGTCATCTTATTTTACCCCCCCCCCCCGGGCCAGTGCTCCTCGGAGTGTTGGTCTAAACTAGAGCACCATGCGGTACCGTCCCTTGGCAACTAGGGTTATGTTGGTACCTGTACGCTTAACTTATCCGGTGTGTCCTGAGACCGAGATACGTGCGACTCCTATCGGGATTGTCGACACATCGGGCGGCTTTGCTGGTCTTGTTTTACCATTGTCGAAATGTCTTGTAAACCGGGATTCCGAGACTGGTCGGGTCTTCCCGGGAGAAGGAATATCCTTCGTTGACCCCGAGAGCTTATAATGGGCTAAGTTGGGACACCCCTGCAGGTTATAAACTTTCGAGAGCCGTGCCCGCAGTTATGTGGCAGATGGGAATTTGTTAACATACGGTTGTAGAGAACTTGACACTTGACTTAAATAAAACACATCAACCGCGTGTGTAACCGTGATGGTCTCTTCTCGGCGGAGTCCGGGAAGTGAACATGGTTTTTGGGTTATGTTTGAATGTAAGTAGTTTCAGGATCACTTCTTGATCATTGCTAGATTCACGACCATTCCATTGTTTCTCTTCCCGCTCTCATTTGTGTATGTTAGCCACCATATATGCTTAGTCGCTGCTGCAACCTCACCACTTATCCTTTCCATACCCTTGAAGCTTTGCTAGTCTTGATACCCATGGTAATGGGATTGTTGAGCCCTCGTGGCTCACAGATTACTACAACACCAGTTGCAGGTACAGGTTTTGTGATGATCATGACGCGAGAGCGATGTTGCCTGTTTTGGAGTTCTTCTTCCGCTTCTTTGTTCAGGGGATAGGTTCCAGGTCAGCAGCCTGGGCTAGCAGGGTGGATGTCGTTTGAGCTTCTGTTTGTGTTTCATCCGTAGTTGGATGTTGATCTTATGTATGTTGTATTGATGTACCCTTGTGGCATTTGTATGCCTTGTATGTATCCCTAGCTATTATGTAATGTTGATGTAATGATATCCACCTTGCAAAAGAGTATCAATATACGGTTCTATCCTTGGTGGGACCTTCGAGTCTCTTTAGGATAGTATCGCATATTGGGCGTGACAACGGCTTCCACCTCCGCCCACTTGGTGATCTTGTCAATGGCAACGTAGAGGTAGCGATAGCCCCCAGGCGCTCGAGGGAACGGGCCCAAGATATCCAGCCCCCAGACCGCGAATGGCCATGTGAGTTGGGTGGTATGGAGGCCCTGAGCCGGCTGATGGATCTGCTTGGCGTGAAACTGGCAGGCTTCATAGGACTTCAGCAGCTTGGCTGCGTCGTTGAGCACTGTGGGCCAGTAGAATCCGCTGCGAAATGCCTTGCTGACGAGGGTCAGTGATGACGAGTGGTGACCGCAGTCCCCTCTGTGTATGTTAGACATCAACTTCTTCCCCTGGTCTCTGGAGATGCAACGTAGTGAAACGTCATTTGGTCGCCTCCTGTACAACTCATCGTCCCGGATGCAGTATGTCGTGGCTTGCCGGGCCATGCGCTCTGCATCCCCCTCCTTCTCTGGCAGCGCCCCTTGCATCAGGTATTCCTTGAATTCCTTGGTCCACCATCCCTCTTGGGGTTCGAGCGCCAAGAGTAGGCACACTCCTGAGGTCAGGCCATAGGCTGGGGCTCCTGTGGCAGGCGGCTGCGGGAGCTCCTCCCGAGGCTGAGCTATTCTTGAAAGTGGTCGCTTCGCTGATGGCTGAAAAGCCGTTCCTTAAAGATGTCGGGCTCTTGCGGCTGCCGCTTGTATGCCCTCTTGGCAATGTCGTCAGCTTCCTTGTTCGTGCCCCAGGGCACGTGCTGCAACTCCAGGCCCAGGAACTGCTTCTCAATCTTGCGCACCTCCGCGAGGTATGCCTCCATGTGCTCGTCCTGTGGCTCGTATACCTTGTTGGAGAAGTTGACGAGGAGCTGCGAGTCGCCCCTAACGGTGAGGCGCTTCACCCCCAGAGCTGCCGCGGCCTTCAGGGCAGCTATGAGTCCTTCGTATTCTGTGATGTTGTTGGAGACCTTCTCTCCTTGTTGAAAGCAGAGCTGCACGGCGTAGTAGAGTTTGTCCTGAGAGGGGGAGATGAGTACTGCTCTAGCCCCCGCATCCTGGTGCGCGAAGGCGCCAACGAAATACATGACCCAGCTGTCTGGTGCCTCGCTTCCCGGTGAGGTGGACCGGTCCTTGCCTACTTCAAGCGTCGGGGGATCCGTCCATTCCGCCACAAAATCTGCGAGCGCGGCTCCCTTGATGACCCTGGTTGTGCTGAAGTCCAACTGGAATGCCTGCCGCTCGATGTTCCACTCAGCGACCCTGCCAGTAGAGTTGGGGCTGCTGAGCACTCTCTCCAATGGGTAGGCTACGACGACCTTGATGGGGTGGCCCTGGAAGCAGTGCCGCAACTTGCGCGAGGCCACCAAGAGCGCGAGCAGGAGCTTCTGAGGCATGGGATATCGTGCTCTCGCATCCCGCAACACCGTGTTGACGAAATATGCCGGGTGCTCGACGAGGGCTGGCGCGTTGGTGAGGCTCGTGTCTTGTGGAAGTTGGGGCGTCTCCTGACATGGTGGAACTCCCGACGCCTGATCTCTTGCGGGAATCTCTACAACGTCGTATTGCAAGCTTGGTCTTCTGTTGATGCCGCTACGGCTCTTGCTGCGCCTTCCTAATCTTGCGCTATCCTGGCCGGCAGCGTAGCTTGACCCGACACGTCCTTGGCTTGGTGCTCTTCTCGAACCGCCACCAGGGCCACGCTGGCGGAGTACGGGGTGGCGGCAAGATAGAGTACTAGAGGCTCGAGAGGTCGTGGTGCCACCATCACCGGATGGCTGGTCAGGTATCTCTTGAGGTCTTGGAAAGCTCGGTCGGCCTCCGGGGTCCACTAGAATGGGCCATTCTTCTTCATCAGCTTGAAGAAGGGTAGAGCACGCTCTCCCAGCTTGGAGATGAAGCGTCCCAATGCAGTTACATGACCAGCCAGCTTCTGCATTTCCTTGAGGGTCTACGGTGGCCTCATGTCCTCAATGGCCTTCATCTTCTCCGGGTTCGCCACGATCCCTTTGTGGGACACGAGGAATCCCAGCAGCTTGCCGGAAGGGACACTGTCAGTGTCAAAACCGGCGGATCTCGGGTAGGGGGTCCCGAACTGTGCGTCTAGGCGGATGGTAATAGGAGACAAGGGACACGATGTTTTTACCTAGGTTCGGGCCCTCTCGATGGAGGTAAAACCCTACTCCTGCTTGATTAATATTGATGATATGGGTAGTACAAGAGTAGACCTACCACGAGATCAGAGAGGCTAAACCCTAGAAGCTAGCCTATGGTATGATTGTTGTTCGTCCTACGGACTAAAACCCTCCGGTTTATAGAGGCACCGAAGAGGGTTAGGGTTACACAGAGTCGGTTACCATGGTAGGAGATCTACATATCCGTATCGCCAAGCTTGCCTTCCACGCCAAGGAAAGTCCCATCCGGACACGGGATGAAGTCTTCAATCTTGTATCTTCATAGTCCAGGAGTCCGGCCAAAGGCTATAGTCCGGCCATCCAGACACCCCCTAATCCAGGACTCCATCAGTAGCCCCTGAACCAGGCTTCAATGACGACGAGTCCGGCGCGCATATTGTCTTCAGCATTGCAAGGCGGGTTCCTCCTCCGAATACTTCATAGAAGATTTTGAACACAAGGATAGTGTCCGGCTCTGCAAAATAAGTTCCACATACCACCGTAGAGAGAATAATATTTACACAACTTCAATCTACTAACGTATTCCATGGCGTGGCATCACACCACGACCAAGCCTTTATTCAAATCATTTTTACTATTCCCCCTCAGCACGTTTAGCGAGGCGGTTTCCTTGGCACGTCTTGTCAAAGCAGAGATCGTGTCCCCTTATTCCGGGATTCTCATTAATACGGGCGTGGGTAACCCAGTCGTGCCCCTCGGTATGTGGCCTCTATCGAAGGCGAGTCCTGAATGGTCACGGGGAAGGCTCTTGGTATTCAACCTCTTTATAAAGAGACCAAGGCTCCACTCCTTTCTTTCAATCTCAAAGGAATCCTCCCTTTACCTCGAGTTCCAACACCCAAAGCTCCAGATTCAGGCGCTTCGGACCTTCGATGATGTCCGGCTCCGACCTGCAAGGCCAGTGGATGCCTTCCTCCATTATGGAAGAAGACGTGTGAAAGCTAAGAGATGCCAGGTATCTAACCGGCGAAATTTTGCATAGGCTGCCTGCCCAAGGGCAGGTTATTCCCACTCCCAAGCCTGGCGAAAGCGTAGTATTCGCGTCTCACTTTCTTCGGGGGCTAGGTTTCCCGACGGACCCCTTCGTGACGGGGCTCATGTTTTACTATGGGTTGGAATTTCATGAATGGATCCGGAGTCCATCCTCCACATCTCATCGTTCATTGTCGTATGCGAAGCCTTCCTCCGCATTACCCCTCACTTCGAATTGTGGCTCAAGACCTTCAAAGTGGAGCCGAAGATGATCAAGGGGCAGCAGGCAGAGTGCAGAGGGGCTGTTATAAGCAAGAATGCTGATGCTCCATGGCCCGAGGGCTCTTTTCAAGAGGAGCTCGGCTTATGGCAACAAGAGTGGTTTTATATCACAGCTCCCAGGGGCACCAAATGGGTGGCGCCACCTTCCTTTCGCTCGGGTCCTCCACCGCGGCTGGCGTCATGGGTCAATAAAGGACTTGACTGGGGGGCCGTCCAAGGATGTGCCCTTGTTGCAGGTCCGCATTCAAGATCTCCTAGAGAGAGAGATCACTCTGGTCGTAGTAGCGCAGGTCATGCTGATTCGTCATACCCTGCCCTGCAAACGTCGCCCCCTCCGCCTGTGGGAATTTAACCCAGAGGGACCACGAGCTCTCCAACATTTTATGGGCGAGACGCCCGTGGAGATGTACAAGCTTTTCTTCGGATCACAAGCGATGTGTCCGGACTTGACCGAGGATGCAGGTCTGAACTGCAATCGCCTGGATACTCAAGTAAGTAGCCCTGTACCCGGACACGCTATCCCATATTTATCATGAATTCGCCCTCAAAAGAGTTGTCCCTTGAACAGGAGTGGATAGCGAAAGCAAAGTTAATCAGGTGTCCGGCCCCCCTCCCTGAGACCACGCCGGATCCCGTGTTAACCAAGATGCTGGAGGTTGCGCCTTCGGAAGAAGGTGATGGGGGAACAAGGAAGCTACTGCCTCCACGAAGGAGGCTGTCAGGAAAGGAGGGATCGAGAATCCCTCCATCCAAGGGAAGAAGAGGACCGCCTCTAAAGACCCGAAGACCATGATCTCAAAGCGGGGGAAGAAATCTTCGTCAAAGGTCCTGTGCCGAGAGATGCCTCGGCCGCATTATGCCCCCAAGGGGATCAGCCCTCCACCGAGCCGTAAGTAAAAAGGGGAGTTTTTAAAATAAAGGATATCCTTGCCCTATTTCTGATGAAGATAACTGAAGTTTTACCTTGTAGTTCGGATCTCAGCCCTTCTCAGCAGAGCTTATCTTCGGGGGATCTTCGTCCGGAGATGACAGAGAGCGAAACGCCTCACCCTGCCGCACCGTCTTGCGAGGCGGGTGACCCTGAGGTGTCGTCACGGAGGGTTTCTCCGAGTCCGGCGGGGCCGGAAGGCAGTCGTATTTCCCCTCAAAGCCCCCCGTGTCCGGCCGTCGAAAAAGGCCATCGGACGAGTCCGGCACCACCTGGTGTACGGTCGGAAGCTGAAGGATCTGCTCGGGTGAGCGTCTATCTCAGAAGATCACCGTGCGTTAATGGTTACGGTGATTGAAAGGATTTCATCCGCTGAGAGCGGATTGCATGAAGCCGTCAGAAGTTTACTGACATGTTTTGAGGTACGCAAAATGATGTACCTTCTCACAGTTCCGCATATAAAATGCGCCCTGTGTAGATAGTAGCCCCTGAGGCTCGGTGTGTTGTCAAAAATGACAGAGCGCCGAGGATCATAATCCCAGGTATAATGTGTCGCCCTTCCTATGTAGGTGGCGAAGGGTCCGATGGCTAGCCGGACTGATGAATTTTCCAAACTAAAGCGGCAACTTGACGTGGCGGATGCTGACATCGCGCTTGTCAATAGGCTACTTGACGAGTCACAAGGTATGCAATTTCTCCGTGGACACCTGGTAAGGGAGCCTGATGCCCGTGCCTTACAACATGTATGCTTGATGTAGATGGTGCCGCTGCCATGGAGAACCTTCGGGCGGAGCTCGCCCGAGCCAGGCAGTAGTCCAGAAAGAGTGATGCGGCTGCCTTAAAGGTGGCCGAAGAGCTAAAAGCCGAACAGGCTGCTCACTGCCGAAGCAAGAAAGAAATGGCCGAGATGGCCGTGAAGTTGAAGAATGCTGCCGACCGCTGCAAGCTTCTTGAAAAAGAAGATCGAGCGGTGCACGAGGACCTGAAGAAGGCCACTACCGAGGCCGAGGATGCTCGCTCTGTGATGAGAGCTATGAAGGAAGAGCTGCGTCAGGCCGGAGATATCGCGGCTGGAAAGCCCTTTCTGCGGTGGAGGAAATTCATGGATCCTAATTATGCTTAGTTGGACCGGCTGTAGAGTGCGGAGGATGCTTATCTGGACTTGGCGGCAAGTGGTGCGGACGCGGCCAAACACTTTCGAGATAAAAAAGATCACGAAATGGAAAGGGTTGTTTGGTCGCAGTTCCATAATCCAGAGCGCCCACTTCCATTAACCGATCGCTTGGCCGAGTGGGCGGAGCTGAATAGGTTATCCGGACTTGCCATGAAGGATGCCGTGAGTCTTTTGTGGCCGAAAAGGCCCGAGCCGAAGAGTTATTTTGGCTTGGTGCAGCAGTTTCTTGGTGCGGTGCCGCATATCAATGCAATGAGGCGGTCGGCATGGATAGAGGGTGCGCGGATGGCTCATGCCCATGTCAAGACATACTGGGTGGAGATGAAGGCCACCGATGTTGCATCCCAAGATTTGGACGGAACGAGTACCTGTCGAGCACTATTTTCAGGAAGTTCTGCAGGGCGCTCGTTTAATAGAGACGCAGTGCTCGAAGGATATTATGTTTGAATAACATGTATTATTGTGAAACAATGTATCGATGGAATATAAAAGCTTTTTATACTTGTGCCTTTCAAGAATTAAAATACCTCCTGTGCGGCCGCTAATGTATATGTATATATAACCTGAAAGAGGGCAGTCTTCGGCTTCAGCCCCCACGCATATAATGCGGGGGTGTTTGCAAAAGGCGCATTTTCACACTTGATCCAACGTCTTGGTCCTATAAAGGAGGTGGTAGCACAGCAAACTAGGCAACCGGACTATAATGCTTTATCACTTTCACTTAGCCATAGGAGTTTGACAGTGGGACTACTATATAGCCCCTAGGGGCACCGCGCTCACCCGAATTTGGGGCGCGTATGTGCCTGACCGGGAAACGTCCCTTCGTCAATGCGGAGGAATCCTAAAGATTCCGGCGGGTCATCGAGTGGTTGACCAGTCTCACGATATATCATGACAGTCAGTTTTTGGCTTTCTCTACTGAGGTGCTCGCCTGGCCGAACCGGGGCACAATCGCAGTAGTTCTCCTGGTGCCGCCTTAGCCGATAGAGCAGAACGTAAGCCAGCAAAACATAGGAGTCGGGCAAACCCAACATTTGACCAAAGACATGATTCGGAGCTGATGCATATAAGGCCTAACTCGAGACGCCGAACACTCCCTAAGGTATTCTGTCTTTATGAAAACGGGCCAAACAACGCCCTTGGTAATAAGCCCCTGGTGTCCAGGTACGCGCAAAATTCTGACGTGGCCCATGCCAAAACGCCAGCCTCCTCCTCGGTTATGGCAAGAAACCAGGGGATGTGTATCAACAAGAGACAGTAAAAAAGGTTTACGCAGGGTCTTAACCTAAAAAGAATCCTTGTCACGGGTCCCTACTGCACGTCTGCGCATGTGTCTCCGTTGTGCCGTATCCTGGACGGGTGTAGCACGGTGTTCATCTGTAAAAGAGAGGAACTTATTTGAAAAAGATCATGCGAAAGTGTACGTTATATTAAATAAACAGAGTACGATTCAAAAAATGAATAAGATTGAGCTTTATTGTCTCCTGTTGTACAGGCGCGGAGCCCCTTGTGCAGGGGTATGCGGCTAGTAAGCCCTTGTATGTTTACGCCAGACTCGTCTAACCGTGTCCGGGGTCTGGACGACCTGTTTAGGCGCTTTGATTAGTAAAGCCGGTTTAGTGTGTGGCTTTCAAGGCAGTCCCACAATCTTCCGTGCTCGAGGAACACTCGATATTTCCCTTTAAGGAGATGATGCCTTGCGGACCGGGCATTTTAAGTGTAAGGGATGCATAATGCGATATTCTGCTAAGGTGGGCGAAAGCTTCGCGACCCAGTAGTGCTTGGTAACTATTTGTAAATGGGGCGAGGTGGAAGGTTAACTTTTCACGGCGGAAGTTGTCGGGTGAGCCGAACACAACTTCTAGCAGTAGAGAGCCCGTACAATGGGCGTATGGGCCTGACATTACCCCTTGAAAGGAAGTGTTGCTATGGCGAATCTTGGTTGGGTCTATCCCCATTTTGCGGATTGTGTCCTGGTATAGCAGGTCTAGATCACTGCCGCCGTCCATTAGGACTTGTGTAAATTGGAGTCCGCCAATTATCGGGTCTAATATAAAGGTAGTCCATCCTGCATTCTGGATACTACTAGAGTAATCCTGATGGTCGAAGGTGATTGGTTTTAACAACCAGTGGCGGGAATCCTCTGGGATATGTCGTATGGCGTGTACCTCTATGGGCGCCGCTCTATTTTCCCTTTTGTCACGTGAAGTGAGTTTACTGTTTTGACTTCTTGTGGGAAATTCTTTTGTTTTCCGGTGCTCTGCTTGTGGGATTCGTCATCGTCCTCGTTTGGTGTGTCGAGCCCCTTGTGTTCGGCATTGAGTTTGCCGGACTACTTGAAGAGCCAACAAACTCTGTGGGTATGGTTTGCGGATTTGGCATATCTTGTCCAAGATTTTGTTTAAGTTAGATAGCTCGTCCTTGTTATACTTAAGGGGCCGTTTTTTATGATTCTGCCGAGAGCTTTTGAATCCGGCGTTGACTGCCGTGCTCTTCGGGCTGTTTCCCTTGGTCCGGCGCTGGTCCTTGCTGCGTCGCGGTTTCCCGTTTCCATCCCTGACTTCGGATGTACTTGGGTTGCTGGTACTGCATCTTGCCAGCCAGCTATCCTCTCCCGCACAAAAGCGGGTCATGAGGCTTGTTAATGCGGCCATTGTTCTTGGCTTTTCTTGGCCGAGGTGTCTGGCGAGCCATTCGTCTCGGACGTTGTGTTTAAAGCTGCTAAGGCTTCGGCGTTCGGACAGTCGACTATTTGGTTCTTTTTAGTAAGGAATCTGTTCCAGAATTTTCGGGCTGACTCTTTGGGTTGTTGAGTTATGTGACTTAAATCGTCTGCATCCGGAGGTCGGACATAGGTCCCTTGAAAATTTGCCCGAAAAGCATCCTCGATGTAGGACCTTGAGAAGAGGTGTCTAGAGGGGGGGTGATTAGACACTAAGTACCAAAGTTGCAGTTTTTAAGATTCTTCAAAGTTTAAGTGGAGTTTAGGCACAATTTCAACATTCACAATACATATCAAGCAAGCATGCAAAAAGTTTATGAGCAGCGGAAAGTAAAGCATGCAATTTGCAAGAAAGTAAAGGGAAGGGTTTGGAGGATTCAAACGCAATTGGAGACACGGATGTTTTTGGCATGGTACCGATAGGTGGTGCTATTGTACATCCACGTTGATGGAGACTTCAACCCACGAAGGGTAACGGCTGCGCGAGTCCATGGAGGGCTCCACCCTCGAAGGGTCCACGAAGAAGCAACCTCTTCTATCCCACCACGGCCGTCGCCCACGAAGGACTTGCCTCACTAGCTGTAGATCTTCACAAAGTAGGCGATCTCCTTGCCCTTACAAACTCCTTGGTTCAACTCCACAATCTTGTCGGAGGCTCCCAAGTGACACCTAGCCAATCTAGGAGACACCACTCTCCAAGAAGTAACAAATGGTGTGTTGGTGATGAACTCCTTACTCTTGTGCTTCAAATGATAGTCTCCCCAACACTCAACTCTCTCTCAATGGATTTGGATCTAGTGGAAAGAAGGTTTGAGTTGAAAGCAACTTGGGGAAGGCTAGAGATCAAGATTCATATGGTAGGAATGGAATATCTTGGCCTCAACACATTAGTAGGTAGTTCTCTCTCAGAAAATGTATGCTGGAAGTGTAGGTTCAGTCTGATGGCTCTCTCCATGAATGAAGAGGAGGTGGAGGGGTATATATAGCCTCCACACAAAATCTAACCGTTCCACACAATCTGCCAAAGTCGGTGGGACCGAATCGTTAAACTCGGTCAGACCAATTTAGCTAATAATGTGACCGTTAGTGATTTTCGGTGGGACCGACATGCATCTCGGTGAGACCGGTTCGGTTAGGGTTAGGGCATAACGTAATCTCGGTAAGACCGATTACACAAACTCAGTGAGACCGATTTGGTAATAAGCTTTCCAGAGAGTTGGTCAGGTAAACTCGGTGGGACCGATTACTCAAACTCGGTGGGACCGATTTTGGTAATAAGTTTCCAGAGAGTTTGCATTGTAATCTTGGTAGTACCGATTTCTCAAACTCAGTGAGACCGATTTGATAATGGACATACACAGAGAGATTACAATCCCTTCTCGGTGAGACCGAGATCCCTATCGGTAATACCGATTTGCTTAGGGTTTGTGGCAGTGGCTATGACTTATGGAATCGATAGCGCCGGATAGGAAGTTTTGGTGTGACCGATTTTGGCTTTGGGTTTAGGTCATTTGTGGAAGTGGGAAAGTAGTTGAGGGTTTTGGAGCATATCACTAAGCACTTGAAGCAAGAGGCCCATTAAGCAACACCTCATCCCTCCTTGATAGTATTGGCTTTTCCTATAGACTCAATGTGATCTTGGACCACTAAACTGTAAAATGAAGAGTCTTGAGCCTGAAGCTTGAGCCAATCCTTTGTCCTTAGCATCTTGAAGGAGTTCCCACATCCTTTAGTCCATGCCACTCCATTGTTGAAGTTATCTGAAATATACTAGATAAAAGTGTTAGTCCAACAAGAGATATGTTGTCATTAATTACCAAAACCACCTAGGGAGCACTTGTGCTTTCACTCGAGCTCTTCCCAACTTCCAATAGTGTTTTCGGGGAGGCTTTTGAGCCAATGCCGGGCTGGCCCTTTGAGCTTGAGGGGTAAGTATTTTATGGCGTGGAGGTCATCTCCTCTGGCCTTGTGTATGTGGAGAATGTAATCCTCAATCCAGACTCCAGGGTCTATTGTTCCGCCGTATGCCTCTATGTTTACGGGCTTGAGTCCCACTGGAAATTCATAATCCAGAACCTCATCGGTGAAACATAGGGGATGTGCGGCACCCGTATATTTAGGTGTACCGTAATATTCGGATAGTTGATGTGTTGCATTGCTTACTAGAGCTTGCTTTCTTGGCCCGTAGATAGATCTAACTAGGCCATCTTTTTGATGCGAATCCATGTGCGGATCGCGTGCCGGCTTGTGTGCGGCGCCGTTTGCCGCTCTATGTTTGCCATGGGGTCGTCTATCCGACCGGGTGGTCATCTTGTTCTTTGATTGTGGGGGCTCTACGGCCTCCTCATCAAATTCGGGCAGTAGTTTTCGTTTCGGGTAGCTCTTTGTTCAGCGACTATCGCCGTATTTGTCTGTGGTGTTGAGTACTTTTGTAGGACCTTGAGAAGAGGTGTCTAGAGGGGGGATGATTAGATACTAAGTACCAAAGTTGTAGTTTTTAAGTTTCTTTAAGTTTAAGTGGAGTTTAGGCACAAGTTTAACATTCACAATACATATCAAGCAAGCATGCAAAGAGTATATGAGCAGCGGAAAGTAAAGCATGCAACTTGCAAGAAAGTAAAGGGAAGGGTTTGGAGGACTCAAACGCAATTGGAGACACGGATGTTTTTGGCGTGGTTCCGATAGGTGGTGCTGTCGTACATCCACGTTGATGGAGACTTCAACCCACGAAGGGTAACGGTTGCGCGAGTCCACAGAGGGCTCCACCCACGAAGGGTCCACGAAGAAGCAACCTTGTCTATCCCACCATGGCCATCGCCCACGAAGGACTTGCCTCACTAGCGGTAGATCTTCACGAAGTAGGAAATCTCCTTGCCCTTACAAACTCCTTGGTTCAACTCCACAATCTTGTGGTAGGCTCCCAAGTGACACCTAGCCAATCTAGGAGACACCACTCTCCAAGAAGTAACAAATGGTGCGTTGATGATGAACTCCTTGCTCTTGTGCTTCAAATGATAGTCTCCCCAACACTCAACTCTCTCTCATAGGTTTTGGATCTAGTGGAAAGAAGATTTGAGTGGAAAGCAACTTGGGGAAGGCTAGAGATCAAGATTCATATGGTAGGAATGGAATATCTTGGCCTCAACACATGAGTAGGTAGTTCTCTCTCAGAAAATGTATGCTGGAAGTGTAGGCACGTTCTGATGGCTCTCTTCACAAATGAAGAGGAGGTGGAGGGGTATTTATAGCCTCCACACAAAATCTAACCGTTACACACAATCTACCAAACTCGGTGGGACAGACCGATTTAGCAAATAATGTGACCGTTAGGGTTTTCGGTGGGACCGAAATGCAACTCGGTGAGACCGATATGGTTAGGGTTAGGGCATAAAGTAATCTCGGTGAGACCGATTAGACAAACTCGGTGAGACCGATTTTGGTAGTAAGCTTTCCAGAGAGTTGGTCAGGCAAACTCGGTGGGACCGATTACTCAAACTTGGTGGGACCGATTTTGGTAATAAGTTATCCAGAGAGTTTGCATTGTAATCTCGGTAGTACCGATTGCTCAAACTCGGTGAGACCAATTTTGGTAATGGACATACAGAGAGAGATTACAATCCCATCTCGGTGAGACCGAGATCCCTATCGGTAAGACCGATTTGCTTAGGGTTTGTGGTAGTGGCTAAGACATATGGAATCGGTGGCGCCGGATAGGAAGAACCGGTGTGACTGATTTTGGCTTTTGGTTTAGGTCATTTGTGGAAGTGGGAAAGTGGCTGAGGGTTTTGGAGCATATCACTAAGCACATGAAGCAAGAGGCTCATTAAGCAACACCTCATCCCTCCTTGATAGTATTGGCTTTTCCTATAGACTCAATGTGATATTGGATCACTAAAATTAAAAATGAAGAGTCTTGAGATTTTGAGCTTGAGCCAATCCTTTGTCCTTAGCATCTTGAAGGAGTTCCCACATCCTTTAGTCCTTGCCACTCCATTGTTGAACTTATCTGAAACATACTAGATAAAAGTGTTTGTCCAACAAGAGATATGTTGACATTAATTACCAAAACCACCTAGGGAGCACTTGTGCTTTCAATCTCCCCCTTTTTGGTAATTGATGACAACATACATCAAAGCTTTAGATAAAGATATATATAAGAAAATAGCAAGTAAAGCTTTGGAAAGACATGTAACAAACATAGGTTCCCCCTACATGTATGCAATCATGTAAATATGGAATATAGAAGCATGTGAGAGCATAAACGTGATAGAGCAGGTAATGTGTTACATGTATCTTGGCTATATGCATCCGAGCAAAGAATATTAAAGAAAATACCTTCATGCTCATGAGTCCTTCTTGCAAACAGTATGTACATCAGCAAGAATTCCTCATACACATGATTGTGATGCACATACTTACCTTGTAGTCTCAAGTTGGCTTAGGATGAAATGAACCTGCGTAAACAAGGTTAGATAACACAGATACATCTACTAGCCAGAGCAAACAGAAGAAACTACAAGAATACCAAGACTGGGATGACATGTAAAAAGTGAGTACTAAGTACCACATTGGATTAGAAATGTCCCCAAGAGTAAAGATATGCAATGAATTTAAATGATTTCTTTCCCTTAGATGTCTTGCTCCCCCTGAATCTAGCATTGTATACTAGGAGAAGATAGAGAATAGAAAATCAGAGCTGAAAAATGAGAACTGAAAGATATGAATGATGATCAGAGCTAATGCATGCTAATGCAAATAAGCACAACAGATCATATGAACATGTCTCTCCCCTCAAGAAGACATGTGAGCATCTCTCCTCTTGAACACCAAGCATCTAGGATCCTTGAGAAATACTCTCTACTTAAGTATTCTCTCCCCCTGGAGATCTCTCTCTCCCCTTTAGGATCTCTCTCCCCCTTAAGGATCTCTTTCTAAATGATAAGCTTTGATGTTCTCTCTCTCCCCCTTTGAAATCAATTTCCAAGAAGGGTGTTCTGGAATCTGTCGAATGGGTTTGGTCCTTGAGACACAGCACAAAGCAATGATAAAAATGTGATGCTTGTAGAGGACAAGATTCATTGAGTGGAGCTGGATCAGATGAAACATAGAATATGTGGCAAACTTTTTTTCCTGATGTGAAATCGGTGCCACCGAGTGGTTTGCTTCGGTTGTATCGAAAGGATTCGGTTGGACCGAAGGTAACAAATCGGTGAAACCGAGTTCATCTCAGAGAAAACACTTGTCACCTCAGCTCACTTAGACTAGTAAGATCTCACAAAGATTTGCAAGAAATTTACTGAAAGATATGCAAGGAATTGGATGCAGAAAATGTAGAGTAAACAGAAAGAAATCTAGATGAAGTTTTTTTTTGAAAGGGGAAACAAATATGCATCTGACAAATGCAAAAACTCAGAAAAGAACACAAGAGAACTTCATCTAGAGATGGTCGGCGACAAAGTCACCTATGTTAAAGTATATTGACTTAGGAGTCAAGTGAGTTCACTTGATCATAGGTCATACTCATCGTTTAAGCTCAAAATGGGGTTGCCATTTTTCGTTTAAGCATCTTGATGTATTCACATCTTGCCAAGTTGCTTTAGCTCATGACTTGGAGTAAAGCTTCTCAAAGATGGAATAACATACCTTGGTTGGTGGTGTTGTCCATGTGGTTGAACTTGTGTGAGTTGCTCAAGGTTGATGTAGCTCATCAAGAATTTGGAGCACCACTTGGAATTTGAGTCCGTCTACCTACATGGTTAGTTCTTGCAAGGAAGAGCACTTGTGTATACAAAAATGACAATCATGAAGCTCAACATAGAGTTTGTCAAATGATATGTTTGAATGGTTTCTCGCTTCCTTGTCTTCAACCACCATAGTGTAGAAACTTGGTGATGTAGGGATTGCTCAAGGTGTGAGTAGATTACAATCTCATGGAATTTGATTACACCAAGTACCTGCATGGGTAAGATAACATGCAAGATACAAATATATCCAAGACATAAGATTTTCATCATAAGAGAAATATCAAGGATTAGTCATAAGCTCATGTCTCGCATGTATCCAATGGAGTTTCTACTCCAAGTTTGAAGCATCGATGATGTTCAATTCTCCTCTTAACCTGCAAAACACTTTCTCATCAAGAGGTTCAGTGAATATATCCGCTAATTGCTTTTCGGTGCGAACATGCTTAAGATCAATGTCACCCTTAGCAACATGATCTCGAATGAAATGCTGACGAACTTCAATATGCATAGTTCGAGAATGTTGCACAGGATTATGACCAATTTTGATAGCACTTTCATTGTCACAAAGCACTGGAACATGTCTCACATATATCCCATAATCTTTAAGAGTTTGGGGCATCCAAAGTAATTGAGCACAACATGAACGAGCGGCAATATATTCAGCTTCGGCGGTGGATAAGGATACCGAGTTTTGTTTCTTGGAGGACCAAGACACAAGAGATCTACCAAGAAATTGACAAGTACCCGAAGTGGACTTTCTATCAACCTTGTCTCCGGCATAGTCCGAGTAGGAATAGCCAACAAGATCAAAATAGGCCCTCTTAGGATACCAAATGCCATTTTTGGTGTATGGATTAAGTATCTCACTATCCTTTTCACGGCCTTAAGATGACATTCCTTAGGAGCAGCTTGATATCGTGCACATATGCACACACTTAGCATGATATCGGGACGTGAAGCACATAGATATAACAATGAACCAATCATATAGCGATAAACCTTTTGATCAACCGGTTCACTGTCTTTGGTCAAATCAAGATGTATACTAGTAGGCATGGGTGTAGATATACCTTTGCATTCTTGCATATTGAACTTCTTGAATAAGTCCTTGGTGTACTTTGTTTGAGAGACAAAGGTACCTTCCTTAGTTTGCTTGATTTGCAACCCAAGAAAGAATTTGAGCTTACTCATCATAGACATCTCAAACTTTTCCGACATTAGCTTCCCAAACTTTTCACTAAAATGAGGGTTAGTTGAACCAAATATAATATCATCAACATAGATTTGGCATACAAATAGTTCTCCATTAACCCTTTTAGTAAAAAGAGTAGAATCAATTTTCCCAATTTCAAAGCCTTTTTCAATAAGGAACTTGGTCAAGCATTTATACCATGCTCTAGGAGCTTGTTTAAGACCATAAAGAGCTTTGTGAAGTTTGTAAACATGATTGGGTTTCTTAGGATTGACAAAGCCGGGAGGTTGCTTAACATAAACTTCCTCCTCTATTTCACCATTTAGAAAATCACTTTTAATGTCCATTTGGTACAAGGTGATATCATGATGATTAGCATAGGCAAGTAAGATGCGAATGAACTCAAGTCTAGCAACGGGAGCGTAAGTCTCACCATAGTCCATACCTTAGACTTGTGTGTAGCCTTGGGCGACGAGACGTGCTTTGTTGCGAACTACTTGTCCATCTTCATCTTGCTTGTTGCGAAACACCCATTTGGTACCGATGACGTTGTGGTTGTTGTCGGGCTTCTCAACCAATGTCCAAACTTGGTTTCTCTCAAAGTCATGTAGCTCTTCATGCATAGCATTTATCCAATTCGGATCTTCCAATGCTTCTTCAACCTTCATAGGTTCAATGCTAGAGATGAAAGAATAGTTTTCACAAAAGTTAGCTAAACGAGTTTTAGAGCGAGTGATTCTCCCGGTTTGAATGTCATTGTAGATTTGCTCGACGGGATGATCTTTAGCAACTCTTTCTCGAACTCATGAAAGCTTTTGCTTGGGTCTTCATTGAACATCTTCTTCATCTTGTTCTTCTTCTTAGCCTTCTTCATTGTTGGCGTTGTCGTTCTCTTGTCGTGGTGGAGAAGGAGGTTGCTGCGTTCATCTTGATGCACTTCCTCGTTTTCTTCATCTTGGTGTGTCCCACTTGTGGATGCTTCTGTATCAACTCTTGGTTCACCTTGTCGTGAAGTAGAAGCTTCCACTTGGAAGGACGAGGTACTCTCCTTCACCTCCGTTGGACGGACCTTGCCAATAGACAAGTCTTGAATTGCTTCTGAAGGATCTTTATCTCCTACATCAATTGGCAATTGCTCCACTTGCGAGCCGTTAGATTCATCAAACTTCACATCTACTGTCTCTTCAACCTTTCGGGTGAAATTGTTGTAGACACGGTAAGTGTGAGAGTTTGAGCCATAACCTAGTAGGAAACCTTCATGAGATTTAGGAGCAAATTTCGAGCGATGATGCTTATCAAGAATGTAGCACTTCGAGCCGAATACTCGAAAGTATCCAACTTGGGGTTTGTTACCGGTGAGGAGCTCGTATGCTGTCTTGCCGAGTAGCTTGTGAAGATACAAGCGATTTGTTGCATGACAAGCTGTCTCAACCGCTTCTGCCCAAAAGTGCTTCGGCGTCTTGTACTCATCAAGCATCGTTCTAGCCATTTCAATGAGCGTCCGGTTCTTCCTCTCAACAACTCCGTTTTGTTGAGGTGTGTACGTAGCCGAGAACTCGTGTGAAATCCCTTCTTCGTCAAGAAAGGTGTCCACATTTGCGTTCTTGAACTCCATTCCGTTGTCGCTGCGAACCTTCTTGATCTTCACTTCAAATTGATTTTGGCCCTTCCTAGCGAAGTTTTGGAAGATCTTTTGGACCTGCGATTTATCATCGAGAAAGAACACCCACGTAAATCTTGAAAAATCATCGACTATAACTAGACCAAAAGAATTTCCACCGAGACTCTTGTAAGAGTTGGGACCAAAAAGATCCATGTGAAGTAGCTCGAGTGGCCTCCTTGTGGTCATGATGTTCTTCACGGGATGCCTTCCTCCAACCTGTTTACCTGCTTGACAAGCACTACAAAGTCTATCTTATCAAATATGACATCGTTAAATCCAAGGATATGATTTCCTTTAATATGCTTGTCAAGGTTTCGCATACCAACATGAGCTAATCGTCTATGCCATAACCAACCTTTTGAGCATTTAGCAATGAAGCAAGTTTTAGGTTGAGCCTTTTTAGTGAAATCAACAATGAATAGATCACCTCTACGCACACCGATAAAGACCATTTTATGATTGTCTCGACGAAACACTTGGCAATCTACTTTAGTAAATAGAACACTGAAACCAAAATCAGCAAGTCTAGATACTGAAAGTAAGTTGTATCCAAGAGATTCAACGAGCATAACATTTTGTATGGAGCTATCATGTGATATGGCCACCTTACCGAGGCCAACCACCTTACCCTTTGAGTTGTCACCGAAAGTGACATACTTTCAAGGACTATCATTATCAACAAGCTCACGAAACATGTCTTTATCTCCGGTCATGTGATCGGTACATCCACTATCAAGAACCCATTCCTTTCCTCCTGACATGTATCCCCGAAGATTTGCCATAAGACCAAAGTGTCTCATTGCATCATCCAGATCGAAGTCACAATCATCATACTCATCATAGTATCCATGTTCAACATTGTCATGTGGTGGATCAAGTCCTAGTGAGGGTGATTCATTAGAGTGAGTTTGACAATGATCTTGCTTATGAATTTTTATAGCTTCAGAAATAATATCACTAATAATCCCAACATTTCCTTTGGCACGCATAAGGTTTGTAAGTTCAAATAGATGATCACCAAACATAGGATCACTAGTATTCATCTTACTCAAAGCAATAGACTTATGAAGAATTTCATCAAGATTTTTCAAGGAATAATCTGGAAATCGTTCCTCAAGAAATATCCATATAGTGTAGGCACATTTGAAAGTAGGCAGGCATCCAATCAAGTTTCTAGGCAATCCTCTAATGATAAGTTCGGCAGTTCTAAGATTCCCAATCATGTCAATTGACTCATCATGGGTAGGATGCATAGGATAACCATAAGGTGCACAAGGACTAGCAATGTACTTGTTCAAATGATATTGACTGAAAATAACAAGCATCTCATTTTTCCACTCATGAAAATACTCTCCATCAAGAATAGGCACTCTATGTCTAAGACTCCCAATAGTAGACTCATCCATCTTCCTCCAATGGTGATTAAACCAAAGCATTAGAGACCAATGCTCTGATATCACTTGTAGGACCTTGAGAAGAGGTGTCTAGAGGGGGGATGATTAGACACTAAGTACCAAAGTTGCAGTTTTTAAGTTTCTTTAAGTTTAAGTGGAGTTTAGGCACAAGTTTAACATTCACAATACATATCAAGCAAGCATGCAAAGAGTATATGAGCAGCGGAATGTAAAGCATGCAACTTGCAAGAAAGTAAAGGGAAGGGTTTGGAGGATTCAAACGCAATTGGAGACACGAATGTTTTGGCGTGGTTCCGATAGGTGGTGCTATCGTACATCCACGTTGATGGAGACTTCAACCCATGAAGGGTAACGGTTGCGCGAGTCCACGGAGGGCTCCACCCACGAAGGGACCACGAAGAAGCAACCTTGTCTATCCCACTATGGTCGTCGCCCACGAAGGACTTGCCTCACTAGCGGTATATCTTCACGAAGTAGGCGATCTCCTTGCCCTTACAAACACCTTGGTTCAACACCACAATCTTGTCGGAGGCTCCCAAGTGACACCTAGCCAATCTAGGAGACACCACTCTCCAAGAAGTAACAAATGGTGCGTTGATGATGAACTCCTTGCTCTTGTGCTTCAAATGATAGTCTCCCCAACACTCAACTCTCTCTCATAGGTTTTGGATCTGGTATAAAGAAGATTTGAGTGGAAAGCAACTTGGGGAAGGCTAGAGATCAAGATTCATATGGTAGGATTGGAATATCTTCGCCTCAACACATGAGTAGGTAGTTCTCTCTCAGAAAATGTATGTTGGAAGTGTAGGCACGTTCTGATGGCTCTCTCCACGAATGAAGAGGAGGTGGAGGGGTATTTATAGCCTCCACAAAAAATCTAACCGTTACACACAATCTACCAAACTCGGTGGGACCGAATCGTTAAACTCGGTCAGAGCGATTTAGCAAATAATGTGACCATTAGGGTTTTCGGTGGGACCAAAATGCAACTCGGTGAGACAGATATGGTTAGGGTTAGGGCATAACATAATCTCGGTGAGACCGATTTTGGTAATAAGCTTTCCAGAGAGTTGGTCAGGCAAACTCGGTGGGACCGATTACTCAAACTCGGTGGGACCGATTTTGGTAATAAGTTATCCAGAGAGTTTGCATTGTAATCTTGGTAGTACCGATTGCTCAAACTCGGTGAGACCGATTTTGGTAATGGACATACACAGAGAGATTACAATCCCATCTCTGTGAGACCGAGATCCCTATCGGTAAGACCAATTTGCTTAGGGTTTGTTGCAGTGGCTAAGACTTATGGAATCGGTGGCGCCGGATAGGAAGAATCGGTGTGAACGATTTTGGCTTTAGGTTTAGGTCATTTGTGGAAGTGGGAAAGTGGCTGAGGGTTTTGGAGCATATCACTAAGCACATGAAGCAAGAGGCTCATTAAGCAACACCTCATCCCTCCTTGATAGTATTGGCTTTTCCTATAGACTCAATGTGATCTTGGATCACTAAAATATAAAATGAAGAGTCTTGAGCTTTTGAGGTTGAGCCAATCCTTTGTCCTTAGCATCTTGAAGGAGTTCCCACAACATTTAGTCCATGCCACTCCATTGTTGAACTTATCTGAAACATACTAGATAAAAGTGTTAGTCCAACAAGAGATATGTTGACATTAATTACCAAAACCACCTAGGGAGCACTTGTGCCTTCAACTTTGCTCCATCTGATTCTGAGCGCATCTTCCGCTGTTTTGAGCTTCCGCTTCTGCTTTTTCAGGCTATGCGCAGTGGCGACGAGCCTTTTGTGTTGGTTCTTCTGCTCCAGCAACTTGTCCGGCGTGAGATTGTCCGGACTGTTATCTTCGCTGGGGACAGATTGTTTATCCATATTGTCCTGTTTGGACGGTTGCTCGATAGCATGTTCCTGTCCATCGGTTCGCCCTGCTTTATGGCTGAGTCTGTATGGCTGCTGTCTTTGTCGAGGCGGGATTTTGAGCGGCGCTTACGTCGCCGTTTTGACTGCTTTTCGAGGGAATGATCCCTCGTGGCGTCCCGTTGTTCCTTGTCGTCGCTTCCTTTAGGTGTGTCCACCATGTATACATCGTGAGATGAGGTGGCTGTCTAGTGCCTTATAGGTGTTGGTTCATTCTTATCTCCTACATCATCGTCCATACCGTCGATGTCTTCGGAGTCGAAATCGAGTACGTCGTTTAAACTTTCGACAGTGGCTACGAAGTGGGTGGTGGGTGGGCTTTGAATTTCTTCGTCGTACGCATCCCAACCTTGCTGACCATAATCCGGCCAGGGCTCTCCTGATAAAGAGAGAGGCTTTAGTAAATTCAGGATGTCGCCAAAGGGCGAGTGCTGAAAGATGTCCGCGGTGGTGAACTCCATGACCGGCGCCCGATCGGATTCGATTGGCAGGAGCGCGGAAGGTTCGGAGTCCGGAGAGGAGTCCAACACCTTGGAGTCACGAGCTTCATAAAGGACAGGGATGGTGTTCGGCTCAATCGCCGTAGAGATCGCAGCCCCCGAGGCGGTGTCCAGCCACCTGTCCTTGATCGACGCAGTCGGCTCCGAGCTAAGGGTTGGAGCGGACACTGGTGCGGCCTCCAGGGCACTGTCCGGCGGCAGAGCTAGATCATGCCCATCGTGACAGTGCGGCGCGCTTGGCTGTGGCTCGAACCCCTCGAAGATCAAGTCTCCGCGGACGTCAGCCGTATAGTTCAAACTTCCAAATCTGACCTGATGGCTAGGAGCGTAGCTTTCAATCTGCTCCAGATGGCCAAGCGAATTGGCCCGCAGTGCAAAGCCGCCGAATACGAAGATCTGTCCGGGGAGAAAAGTCTCA
Source organism: Triticum dicoccoides (assembly GCF_002162155.2). Taxonomy (NCBI): domain Eukaryota; kingdom Viridiplantae; phylum Streptophyta; class Magnoliopsida; order Poales; family Poaceae; genus Triticum; species Triticum dicoccoides. The sequence goes on from NC_041382.1 coordinate 396,799,500, forward strand.
CCCTGGACCGCGTTGTTGTTGATGATCGGAGGAGCCATCGGGCCTAAAGATGATGAAACAGAGGAACTCTCAATGAAAGCACCAATGTCGGTGTCAAAACCGGCGGATCTCGGGTAGGGGGTCCCGAACTGTGCGTCTAGGCGGATGGTAACAGGAGACAAGGGACACGATGTTTTTACCCAGGTTCGGGCCCTCTCGATGGAGGTAAAACCCTACTCCCGCTTGATTAATACTAATGATATGGGTAGTACAGGAGTAGATCTACCACGAGATCAGAGAGGCTAAACCCTAGAAGCTAGCCTATGGTATGATTGTTGTTCGTCCTACGGACTAAAACCCTCCGGTTTATATAGGCACCGAAGAGGGTTAGGGTTACACAGAGTCGGTTACAATGCCGTATCGCCAAGCTTGCCTTCCACGCCAAGGAAAGTCCCATCCGGACACGGTACGAAGTCTTCAGTCTTGTATCTTCATAGTCCAAGAGTCCGGCCAAAGGCTATAGTCCGGCCATCCGGACACCCCCTAATCCAGGACCCCCTTAGACACCGAACATGCACTTCTCTAGGTTAAGTTGCAAGTTCACCTGGCACAGGCTCGTGAAGGTCTCCTCGAGGTCTTGGATCAAGGTTATTGCCTCCCAAGATTTCACCACAATGTCGTCGACGTAGGCCTTCGTGTTTCACCCGAGCTACCGCCCTAAGGCAATGTGCATCAACCGCTGAAAGGTCGCGCCTACGTTGCGCAGTCCGAAGGGCATGCAGGTTTAGCAGTACACCCCACATGAGGTCAGGAAAGCTGTCTTCTCTACATCTTCTATCACCATGTTGATTTGGTGATACCCTGAAAATGCATCCAGGAAGCATAGTAGGTCGCACTCGGCGGTGGAGTCAACGATCTGGTCGATGCGTGGAAGTGGGAACGGATCTTGGGGCAGGCCTTGTCGAGGTTGGTGAAGTCGACGCACATTCACTCCATCTCGCCCTTCTTCGGCACAACGACGGGGTTTGCAGCCATTCGGGGTACCGAACCTCGCGAATGGCACCCACCGCCTCTAACTTGCGGGTTTCTTGGATGATGAAGGCCTGCTTCTTCGCGGACTACCGCCTCGCCCACTGCTTGACAGGGCGTACATTGGGGCACACCGTTAAGTGATGCTCAATCACCTCTCTCGGGACCCCCACCAGCTGATTGGGTTCCCATACAAATATTTCCTTGTTTGCGCGCAAGAACTTCACCAACGCTTCCTCTTGGCTTCGGTCGAGGCTGGCACCTATGGTAAAGGTAGCTCATGAGGTCCTGTCCTCATTGACCGGCACTTGCTTGGTTTTCGCCTTGTCTTGGGTGAACAGCTGCTTCTTCTTGGTTGGTGCGGCTCCCTTGGCCTCGGGGGTGCCCGCACCGGCGTGCTGTGCCACCGCGGTGGTCTTGAGGGCGAGCTTAAATGTCGTCAAGGTCTCCTTGGCGTCCCCCATGATGGTGAGGACGCCTTTGCTTCCAGGCATCTTCATGAGGTTGTAGGCCGAATGGTTCACTGCCATGAACTGGGCCAAAGCTGGGTACCTAAGGATGGCGTTATACGGGAGGCCGATGCGGGCGATGTCGAAGTCGACCATCTTGGTGCGGTAGTTTTTGCGTGTGCCGAATGTGACAGGGAGGCGAATCTGCCCTGGGGAGTGGGCGACACCGCCGCCAACTCCTAAGAAAGGCTTGTTGAGGCTGAGCCGCTCGAGGGATACGTGAAGAAGGTTGAAGGCCTCCACAGGGAGTATGTTGAGGCCGGCGCCTCCGTCGATGAGGGTCTTGGTAACGGCTATGTTGCAAATAGTGGGCATGCAGAGCATCGGGAGCATACCCGAGCCAGCAGTGGTGACGGGATGGTCTTCCGAATCGAAGGTGAGGTCGACCTTGGGCGCGGCCCAGCCCGACAGAGCCCCCGAGCGCTTGGAAGCGGCACCAATCTGGTGGAGGAACGGCTTGATGTGGCAATCTGAAGGCGGTGCTTGAGAGCCACCTAGCAGGGCCGCGACCGCATGGTGCGTCGGTGCCGCGTAGCGCACAGTGAAGAGACCGCGCAACTCCTCCCAAGACACCACCGTGGATCCGGGAAGGTTGAGCAGCCAGGCGCGCGGCTTGCCAGCGAGGGCCATGGGAAGCCAGTTGGCCATGACCTTGTCGTCCCCTCCGGCCTCGAAGATAGCCTCTTCGCATGCCAGCAGGAAAGCTGACGGGGCCGCCGCGCCAATGTAGTGCGGCGGCATCTCCGGCTTGAACTTGGGCGTCCATAGCACCTGGCGCAAGGCGGGGGCCATGGCTTGGAGTCCTGGCCCCGTCATCAGCACCTGCCGTCGGAGCTGGGAGCGGGATGCGTGCCATGCGGACGGAGCGCGGCGGCGACGGAGGGGTGCACGGCAAGTTGTTTCCCTAGCGATCCACGCCCAAGCTTGCTAAGATCTCACGGACGAACTCAACAAACTCACAACACAAGAGACACGAGATTTATACTGGTTCGGGCCAATGTTGTGGTGTAATACCCTACTCCAGTGTGGTGGTGGTGGATTGCCTCTCGGGCTGATGATGAACAATACAAGGGGAAGAACAGCCTCCTGAGGTTGAGGTGTTCTTGTGCTCGAGTGTGACTAAGGGTTGGCTCCAGATCAGATCGATCCGTCCCCTCCTACGGTGGTGGCTAATCCTATTTATAGAGGCCCTGGTCCTCTCCCCAAATATTGAGCGGGAAGCACTACTGGAATCTGGCACTTTGCCATCTGCCATGGCAGATGGCAAAGGCATGGTCGGCGGATGGCAAAGGCCTTGCCATCTGCCAGCAGATGGCAAACAGGTCGTCCGAAACCCTGTCGGTAAAGGCTTCTTTGCCGTCTGCTGGCTGATGGCAAAGAGCCTGTGGCTTTGCCATCTGCTGGCAGATGGCAAAGCCTCTTAATGGGGTTAGCCCCGTTAGAAGGCTAACGACATACTTTGCCATCTGCTAGCAGATGGCAAAGGCTGCAGGCTCTTTGCCGTCTGCCAGCAGATGGCAAAGGCAAAGAGCCCAAATAAGCCAGCCCAAATTTTACATGTAGAAGACACGTGGCCTCTTTGCCATCTGCCAGCTGATGGCAAAGCTCTTTGCCATCTGCCAGCTAATGGCAAAGTGACTATATTGCCCCATTTAATTTTGTTTTTTCTTATATCAATTCATTTTCACAGAAAATCATACACAAATATATTTATATGACCAATATAGCATATTCAACACATATTACCAATAGTCATGAACACATATATATCCAACACATGTTACCACTAGTAGCAAGTTTCATCTGTACATATACATAGTTTCATCAATATTACACAGTTTCATCCATAGGTAGCAAGTTTCACAAGGTCAAAACAAAAGCTAAATATAGCATAAGACATGCTACTGTATCAGCTCAGCTTTGTCCTCTGACCATATCATCGACAAGTGACAGACGGGTCAAAATGGAAAGCTTCAACGATAGCCATATAGGATATTAGGATTGACTCTACTTGGAGTGAAAAACAAAACAAACAGGCCAAAATCAATTTCTTTCAGTGCAGCCGTTTCTTTCCAGTTTGCAAACAAGAAATTCTCTGGTTTGAGGTCCCGGTGCATCCACTTCATGCATATGGCAGATCTGATATTGTATAGGAAAGAACAAATGTACACACGTTATTCACTAAACAAACAAAAAAGTGAAGTTGCAGCAATTTAAGTACTACCAAGTTAAATGTGATCCTGGATAATCTAACAGCGCGAATGAACAACAGAAAATGCAGAAATTAATTGCTTCACAGATTAGATCATAACCTATTCAATGGAATAAAGCCAACAAATATTTCTACCATGAATCACAGAATGAATGTGTCCCAGCATACTGTTAGGACAGTGTTAACCAAATGGCAAATGAAGGAATCCAGGGGCCATTCTTACCTACACGACCCTGACGATGGTTTTGGTGACCACAGTGGTGGCGCGTTCCGTGTAGTGCACCCTCACAACGATCCGGTCGAAGAGCTCCCCACCCTCGCAGAGCGAGGGCCTCCCTGGTGGTATAGTCCATGCAGAGGTAGGTCACCCCAAACTCCCCGCAGTAAACCTCCCGACGGCGACGATGTTGTTTTCAAACAACTCCCTATTAAGATGAGAAGATACATCATTATGCGGGAATTGTTTTGCGTAATTTGACAAGTTTGCACTTGGTAGGAAGTTGCATTAGTACTTACATGTTGCAAATGGAATGGAAGGAAAAATATCTCACCAAGAGCTTGGAAGCAATTGTACTAATTATGGTATGGCCCCTTACTCTAAGAAGCATAAGAAGCTTCTCTAGAAAAATAGGAATGCTAGCTACAAAACGTTGATGAATTACTCATTGGCACGGTCTCTATTTTAACATCAGGTATCCTAGCCTTATTTCGAAAGAAAGTGATACTTGGCCTGGGTATATCAACTCCAGTTTTTTCAGGGACATCATGTACAAAACGTTTAAAACAGGGTCATGAGGAAAACAACAAGAATATACATTAGATGATGAACACTATAGTCGAAGGATTTTTGGTGACACCAAATAGTATGCAGGCAGTGCATTTCTAATAATATTAATAATCTACGAATATGTAATATTTATCCTATGTTGTCTTTTGATAATTTCTTCTCCCTGAAATTTAGCTGCAGACTTATGACTTGGCACTATTAATTCAGTAGGAGAATGCGAACTTTGCGGAGATTGTTCAGTACATAAAAATATAAGTGAAGCCCAGAAGCAAGTGGTTGAAAGCAAGATGAGGGTGCTCTCTTACTATCCGTTGATAACACTACTCTTTAAGTCTGTATAAACTGGCTTTTAGGAGAGCACGGAAGCACCATAAAGATTTCTTCCAAGGGATAAAGCACCAGGAGGGTAAACTGTTGATTTCTAAAAATGGTGCAAGGTATGACATTATAACTAATTACTATGTGGAATTGCAAAGACAACTCACAATAGTTGCTGACGAAAACCATTCGGAATTTAAATTATTTGGTACTATTAGGAATAAGTACACAACTTTTCTCTGCTGGATGCGCTAATCTGAGTTTAGTAAGGTATGGCATTTAATTTGTCTTTGAACATTCTATTTGAATGAAATCCATGCACGCAAATAATAAGTACCTTATTATTCATCTACAAATTAAGTAATGGACGGGAAACAATTTTGTACACGACGAAAGGAAAAGCACCATGATTTCTCTTCATATTACACAATGGATGTGAAGCAAACTTTTACCGAAAATAATTTAGTGGATCATTAAGATACCTGCATGTTTCTCTCACTTGAACAACAGAAGCAATTTCACTATTGAGAAGGAAGTCGATCCCGCAAGGCATGAGATGTGTTATAAATAAAAAATACAAAATAAATGCCAAGGAGTGATCCCTTGGTAGTATTTTAATTTTGGGAAAAGCTTATCTGAACCTAAGCTACATTTGATACTTCGTAGTGACAGCACTTCACTCCAATATGTGATACAAATAGGCACACTTGTATCTTAAGTGATTTACTCGACAAAATTGAAAGATCGCTAGTGTTGTTACATTCATTATTTATAAAATAGAAACCATGAGGGAGTGCTAAATGATAGTGACACTAGGTTCATGACATATTATATTATCAAGTAGATGTTCACAGGAGCAAGAACAACAATCTTAGTTTTCATGAAGTGGGGGAAAATGTCACAAGAGATTGGATTGAACTGATGTATCTTCCATGAAAGGTTCAGTCCAAGAAAGCTTACCTTAGATACCTCGAGGCAACTCTGCCATTTCACTCCGAAGGGACAGCTCGGCGCAGAATTCAGTTCTCACAACCAACGGCATCAACAAGCATTCAACAAACATCAATCAAACCATCAGAACACGTCCAACATCCAAGCATCAACATGTCTTTCTTCAGACCGGAAATTACATGTCTGTGTTGTTCCATTGAAAAGACAACATCTAGTCAGGGCACAATCCAACAGCTAACTACCGATAAACATACACGGCCTATCTAGCTGGTGAAATTGGTGATGGCCTTGGTGCCCTCGGAGACGGCATGCTAGGCAAGCTCGCCGGGGAGGACGAGGCGGATATCAACTTTTTTAAAGCAAAGATATTAATTCACCTCTTATGACAGTGATGTAACTGAGTATCGTAATGGATATCAACTTCACCTCATATGACAATAATACCATAAAACCTGAACTTGGAAGAACAAATAGACAAAAATATGCCTCTGAAGCAGAAATGTACCTTCACAATTTTTCCACATCCACTGCACCGAGAATAAGTAGATTCAAGACTCAATATACCCCTCTGGATGAATCTGTTCATAAGACAATATTTTGAAGGTTAGCAAAGTAATCTCCAAGTGACATACTCTACTGGGCTATCTAATCTGGTTCGTGCAACAATCGGTCGTGTGCTAACTGCAGCTGTGACCATGAAAGAGCTTCTGTAACACAGGGGCAACCAAGATGTTGGAGATGGCTTCCGGAGGTGGAGACGCGGCATTGATGAACCAAGGAGGCCGGAGGGTCGAGCCGGATTTGGGGGAGATGGTGACTTACCAAGCTAGGGATAAGATGGAGGTTGCAGCCATGGCGCGGCGGTGCGGCGCGTTGAGGATGCTTCGGCCGACGGCGGCGAGATAAGGAGGCTGCGGTCGACGGCGGCGGGATAAGGAGGCCGCAGCTGGCGACGGCGACGGCGCATCGAGGAGGGGGCGGCGCTGCGGGGAGCGGGCAGCGCTGCGGCCTGGAATGGTGGAGGGACGGGCGCAGGGGCG
>NC_041382.1:396806584-396837582 GCF_002162155.2 Triticum dicoccoides
TGGGTGGGTGAGGTGGGGAGAGAGAGAGAGGGGTGGGGCCGGGTGGGAGAGAGAGAGAAAGAGAGGGGTGGCGCCGGGCTGGGAGAGAGGGAGGAGATTTTTTTTAGAAGAGAAGGGTGGAGATAGTCCGACTTCTTTGCCATCAGCCAGCGGATGGCAAAGGCCCATATCTTAGCCATCAGCCAGTGGCTGGCAGATGGCAAAGAGGTGGGGCTACTGGGCCGTTACAGCGCCGTCGTCCATTGGGCCCCACCCACTTCTTTGCCATCTACCAGCAGACGGAAAAGATTCTTTGCCATCCGCTGGCAGATGGCAAAGAGGTGGGTTGATAGGCCGTTACAGCAGTGGACCCCTAGCCACCTCTTTGCCATCTGCGGGCAGATGGCATAGATTATTTGCCATCCACTAGCAGATGGCAAAGAATTGGCTGATGGCAACCATGTTCTTTGCCGTCTGTCAGTTCTTTGCCATCTATTTTTTATAAGCAGATGGCAAAGACGTTCTTTGCCATCAGCTGGCAGATGGCAAAGAGCTAGCTGATGGAAAATTCCCAGTTTCCAGTAGTGAAGGGAGCCAACAACAGCCAATTTGAAAGGGTACAGCTAGTACAGCTTATCCTGACAAAAGCGGTCTTCGCCTGTAAAAGGCTCTGGTGTGAGGCCGCCTTGGGCTCCATGGTGACTTCTGTCTTGTCGTCCTGCTGGTCTTGGTCTCGTTGCACCGACATGGAAACCTTTGCTTGACGCCTTGGTACTCCGCGTATGCGCTTGCTTCCTTAGAACCAAAGGGGAAACAAGGACACTGTGCGTGCTGGCGCCTGCCTGGATCCCACCTGATCTTGATCGTCATGGCTCACGTCACGAGAACCTCGCGAGGTTTGCCTTGCCTTGATCTCTCCGCTCCTCGCGAGCCAACCCGGTGAGGCCGCTCCTAAGGAGGTCTTGTGTCGTCCGCCTCGCGAGGCTTGGCCCCTCGCGAGGGTCTTGAATGCCTTGTTGATGAAGATGGGCCATACAGGCCCACGCGTAGAGCCACGCCGCGGGCTGCAGGTAGGCAAGTCTGGGGACCCCTGTTCCCAAAACGTCGACATTATTTTCATTGTCAAGTGTGTGGGGGAGTCTCCTTTGTTCAAATGGATTTCCTGCATTTTGGTTGTGTGCTTTATTTCGAGGCTTGCGCCTGCTACCCCTCCCCTTGCGAGCGCCTGGCGAGCGGGGGCTGGGCGTGGTATGCGCAAGTCGACCGCGCTCAGGCAAGCCCGGGTGGCGGCGAACCCCCATGGACCAAGAGTGTAATCGCCGCAGGACCAGCGCGCACAACCTGCCATGGTCTAGCATTCGCTCCTCGCGGGGCCCTCTCAGGCGGACTAGCAGGCCCCTCGGGAAATCTAAAACCTCGCGAGCCCCCAGAGCGCTCCCCTCAGGAGAAAAGCACATCGGCAACCACAAATCTAGCTCAAGGCCCGCTGGGTCAAGGTAAGTTACAGCAGCAATCCTGCTGAGGGGCTTGTGAGCTTGAGCAAGCGCGTTTCAAGTCCAGCCTAAAAAATAGAGCAGTAATTTACATACACGAGGGGCTCCCCCTCCAAAATGCTCTGACGCCTCGCGAGGACTTGTGCAAGTATTTCCGTGCAGGTTCAAGCGAGGGAGCGTGAGCTCAATTGGACATGCCGCTCACAGCGTCGTCTTCGTCGCTCTCATACATGCTGTTGGCGCTGTCGCTGGCGTCGTCTTCATCGTCATCAATCGCGTCGTCTTCGTCCGCCGCGACCACCACCGCATCGTCCTCGGTGGTGAAAGACCTAACCAGAGCATCCATGTTATTGTCCACCCAACACGAAGTGGGGGTCAAGGTTCTGGAGATGACTGAAGATGCAGGAGAACACGCGCCCGAGCAGGCCTCGGCTCCTTTCCTCGACAAGCTTGTGGGCCCTCTTGGCCCGGTCCCCCAATCGCGTCACAACATCGGTAAAAAAGCGGAGATGGCTGGCATAGTCTTCCACATGGGGATGAGGGGCGCGCTCTTCGCAGATGACGCCCAACGCCCGGTTGGACCTCACCATGAGGTCCAAGAGCATAGAAGCGTGCTCACGCTGCAGCGTCTGCCTACGACACGGCTCCACCCTGTTTTGTTGCGCGAGGGACGTGGTGCCATCAACCTGCTGTTGGAGCGAGAGCTGATCAGCACGAGCGGAGGCCAGGTCGGCCAGACAGAGGTCAGGGCCACCGTGGTGGCTCTCTCACGTTGCTCCGCCTCATCCAGCCTTGACCAGAGGGTGGTGGTTCTGCCCTCAGCTTTAGCCTCCAGGAGCTTAAGCTTCAAGTCGTACCCGTTGGCAAGATTTGCACGAGGCTTCGCCACCCTACGGTCAACTTCCTCCCGGATCCTGGCTTCAAGCGCGCTGACGGTGTCTTCAGCCTGGGCCACCAGGTGCTCCCTCGTATCCAACCGTTCAACCTCGAGGCTGCGCTTCGAGGCCTCCAGCATCAACACCTCTCATGCTTCAAGATCTCCTTCTCTTCGGAAGGTGCCCCCCTCATCGACGCCAAGACGGCCCTCCGTGCCTCGACCTGCTGCTCCAAGGTAGCGTTCAATGCCTGGAGTTCATGTTCGCGCTCCTCCATGGCCTCGCAGTGGCGATCAGCCTCCCTGGCCTCCTCCAAGGCCCAGGCGCTGGCCTTGCGCGAGGTCGCAAGGGACGTCTTGGTCTTCGCACTAGCACACTCATGTTGAAGACGCCCGAGGAAGATGGCCACCTTCAGTTGACGCCATTCATCCGCCAGCCAAAGGCCCTCCGTATCAAGGCGGGCATCAACGTCGACAAGCTCTTCCTCGAGCCGGCTCAGCGCACCCATTGCCCCCTGGAAGAGCTCGTGGTGGACAGCGTCGCGCCCGCACGCAAGCTCAAACGCGCGGCCGGGTCCGTCCTCAGCACCAGGAATCGTTGAGGAAGCTTGAGGGGGCTCGCCTACTCCTAGCAGGGGGTTGGAGGCCGACACCTTCCCCGCTGCCTTTCGGGCCTCGGCGGAGGCCCTGCGGGTCAGGGCCTCTTTGCTCGAGGACGAGGCCAAGGCCGAGGTAGCCCAGCTGCGGGTGATGACCAGTGAAGCGGCCCTTGGCACGCCTTCAGCACCCCAGGTAGGACCGTGAAGAAGGGACGACAAGAGCACATGGTCAAAACACCTGGTCGATGCGTCCAGCTCCTTGACAGGCCTCGTGCCATGCGCAACAGTCTGGCAGGGGTACTAAGGCCAGCAGAGAGCTCGGAGCGGGTGGAGGTCGCTTCTCAAGAGATTTCGCTGCCTCAACCGAAGGGAACCTAAAGAGTTGCGGTCAGGAGGAGATGCAGCACTCAGGAAATTACGAAGATAAGGTACTCACTCGTCTATGGCAATGTACTTCCTCTGCTTCAATGGCCGGTAGGCGTCACCACTGCAGCTTGGAGACCCCTTCCTCTTGCGGAGCGCTTCGAAGTTCAGGCGAAGCTGGCCTAAGCCCTGGGTGCGATCACCAATGCTAGGGTCAGCTGATGTGGCCTCTGAGGAGCCGAACTGAGGAGTGTCGGGCTGCATCGACTTCTCGGCCTCCGCCTCGTGATGGCTCGCCCGAGCCTCGGGGGCTTCTACCTCAGGAGCATCGGACTGCGTCAGCCCTCCAGCCACCCCCTCATAGCGGCTCATCCGAGCCCCAGGGTTCGTCGCTTCGGGAGCCCCGAGCAATGTCGGTTCTTCAGCAACCGCGTCACTATCGTTCGATGGCGATCACCCCCCTGCGCCCACTTGCAAGGTGAGCGTCGCGCTGGCGGCGACAAGGGAACCACGAAGACAGGGCTCTCACGGGGGCCTTCAAGGCCGACCGGGCGTAGTCCCCATTCGTCGAATTGGGGCATCTGCCTCGCAAACTCCACCTTGTTCGAGCAGCAGTAAAAGGGGCAGCCCTCCTCCAACAGATTGGCTGGCGTCGGGTCACCCGTCAGGAGCTCAAGCATAGTCCGTTGCGCCTCAGGAGGAAGCTCAGGCGCGTGAAGCCTTATGGGGTCCTTTCTGCCGGAGAAGGTCCAAATCGGTCGAGAGTGGTGCTGGAGCGGGGCAATGAGGTGCTGGATGAACTCCTTTACCACCATGGGTGCTGTCAACCCGAGATCCTTCATCCTGGTCAGCAAACGCCCAGCATGGGCGAGCCGCGGGTCAGCGAGCCTCGCATGCCCCCAGCTAAAGCTGGGAGCCGCCGGTGCCATTGGAAACAACAGCTGGGGGCTGAGCACCCCGGCGTCCATGAACACCCACCGCTTCTAGAATCCACTCACAATCGACAAGAGCTCGAAGTCGATCCCCGAGCCAGCCGTCGACGCCAGGGCCTGGAAGCTCAAGCATCCTGAGCGCTGTCGGGCATCAGTCAGATGCAGCGAGAAGAAATGGCAAAGCAAGGCCACGGAGGGAGCAATGCCCACCATGGCCTCGTAGACGAAGACGAAGATGACAAGGAGAATTATGGACTGGGGATCCATGTGCAGCGCATTGACTTCGTAGAGAGAGAGAGCACGGCGTTGAAGAAGTCGGAGAAAGGAGGAATCAGGCCATCCCAGAGGGCGTAAAGATGGATGGGGATCTCAGTGGCCGTCCTATCAATCGCAGCACGGGATGCAAGCCAAGCCACCATCGCCCCGCACTCATTGGAGTCGGTGGTGAGCGTTGGGCGTACCTTGTCCAGCCCTTCCCAGTTGAGCACGACTGACCGCTCGATGGTGGGCTCAAAGGCCGGCAGCGCTTCAACTGAGGCTTGGGGCTTCTTCTTTCCCTTCTTCTTCCGACTTTGCGCCATGGCAATGGAGAGGGTTTTATCCTGGTCGGGTCAGAGGAGGAGATCGCTATTTTGTGGAAGACGGAGGAGTTGGGGGAGTGCGCTACTAGCGATGGAGGTGGAGCTATGTAGACAATGGCGGCCACCTAGCCTGGTGGATATCAAGGTTGCTTGGGGAAGTGGAGGCACCCACATACCATCGATCGCCATGCATCGACCGAGCCCACAGGCGGTTGGGGCCCGCAGTGTTCTACGGTTGCCCTTTGGCTTCGCCTAGAAACCAAGTCCGAGCGCCCTTGGGCCCGGGGGTTACTGTCGGTGTCTTGGGAATGGGGGTACCCAGGCTTGCCTGCCTGCGGCCCATGGCGTGGCTCCACCAACGGCCCCGTACGGACCAACTTCAGCAGTAACAACTCAAGACCCTCTCGAGGGGCCAAGCCTCGCGAGGCAGACGACACCAAGACCTCCCTGGGGGCAGCCTCACTAAGCTGGCTCCCGAGGAGCGGAGATATCTATGCAAGGGGCACCTCGCGAGGTTCACATGACGTGAGCCGTGACGACCAAGGCCAGGTGGGCGCCAGCGGGCGCAGTGTACCAGTTTCCTCTTTGATGCTAAAGAGTCAAGCGCAAGCGAGGAGCCCCGAGTCATTAGGCAAAGGTTTCCATATCGGTATAACAAGACCAAGACCAGCAGGACAGCAGGATGGAGGTCACCGCGGAGCCCACAGCAGCGTCACCACCAGAGCCTTTGGCAGGCGAAGACCACTTTTGTCAGGATATCTTGTCCTAGTTGTCTCCCTTCAAAATTGGCCATTGTGGGATCCCTTCCCGCCTACATTTGGGAAGAGGACCAGGGCCTCTATAAATAGGACTAGCCACCAACGTAGGAGGGGGACTGATCTTGGATTGGATCCATTCCATCCTCACACCCGCCGGCTCATCGAGCTCAAGAACACCTCTCCTCCTAAGGCTGTTCATCCACTATACTAGTTCATCCTTAGCCCTTGAGGCAATCCACCACCACACTGGAGTAGGGTATTACACCACACAGTGGCCGGAACTAGTATAAACCTCTGTGTCTCATGTTCTTTGGGTTCATTGAGCTAGGCCGTGGAATCGTTGGGTAGGAAGGCTGGGGAGAAAGAGTCCTTCATGCGCACCCCGGAGTTCGAACCTCACTAGGGTCTGCAAAATCCTGAATTCGACAGCTTATGCCGTCCTACCCGGTCAAGGTAGCGCCCGCGCATAACCTTCCCTCGTTGGAGGCACCGCCGAGAGGCATGACAATAGATCAAGTTAGGACCTCCCCATAAAAGGCAAATGTGGTTGCACTAGTCAGCTCGATGTGGTGGCACCATGACTCAGCCAACAATTGTTCAAGTTCATTTTAATCCAGTTAAACTTGAATGCAATATTATGAGCCATGATAAAAATAACATAATGCAACTACAATGCATGAGCAGGATATCAACATAAGCATGAGGGTGCAGCATAATCAACGAGCATAACAACAACATTAAAACATTTATCCGAATGAGCATGGCATACTGACTAGCATGAATATCACAAGTATAACACTACTCATAACATAACATGACCACTAGCATACACAATAAATACCATGCAAGAACACCTCAGTAACATTACTGAGTAAGCCCTTAACCAATTAACAACAAAGGAACAATGCATACCAATGGTACTCGGTAATCGGCAAAAGTCATGCACCGAAGAACATGACCAACCCAACATGTACTACTAGAAAGCATGAACATATGAAGCTAATACTAGAAAGTAGAACATGATAACCAGGTGCATATGAGCATAGCATGAAAGTAAACGCAGATCCATAAGCATCACCGGAACAACGATAGCAGTAGCAAAACAAACAGACATTTATTAATTATTCAAGTTGAAAACCATGCCTGCTGCATGGCCATCATGCAAGTGAGTGTTTTGGCTTGCCTGGGGGTGAAGGAGGCTCCAAGAAGAGGTGCGGTGAAGCCGCGGACAGATTCACCGAAAAAGATTCTCTCTCGAAGGGGGATGATTAGGGCAAGGGCATAAAGGTCATTTCTAGTATTTCAAACCATAGTTAAAATGATGAGAACAGAACAGGCTCGACGAGACGAAGAAGTAGGCTTTGGATTCACATCAATAGGAGTTACGAGTGAGAAGTTGTGGCCATTCACTTTTTAGGCAGAAAAGGGCTAAAACAGTGAGCGTTCACAAAATAACCACTTCGGCCGGCTGAGCTGGAAAAAGAGAAGGCGCATTTTGAGAAATACGTTTCTGCTGAAGTGAAGGCGTATTCTGAGCAGAAGACAAACGGAAGTACTCTTTCATTCACAGAAAACATAATCTAGCAACTACGCTTCCACTTAAACACGTTAGCAGAGGCTGGGCTGGGCGCTAGACTCATTGACGGGCGGGTCCCACTGACGTTGACTCTCTCCTCCTCGTCCCTTCTTCCTCCTCTCGACAGGGCACGACCGCCAAAGGATGCCGCGCACTCCGGCGATCGCCCCAAGCGGCTCCGGCCACCTTCGGTAGAGTTCTGGTTATCGGAGTGCTGTGGGACCGAGGTGCATCCGTCAGTGGAGTGCATGGACACTGGGAACGACAGTAGGGACGACTTCCTGGAGTAGGGCGGACGGCGGCTACGGGCACTGGTGAGCTCTTGGCCAGAGACCACGAGAAGAGGGTTGGGAGTACGGGAGGCTGCAATGGACCTCGTGGGATCCATTGGTGGTGGAAAGAGGTGGAGAGTAGCTCGGAGTGGCGCCAATTTAGGCCGAGCACCGCGGCGGCCATGGCAGAGTTGGACGGGCTGTGGAGCTCCTTGAGCTTGTTGGAGCAGTCAGGGAGGCTATAGGGGGGAGTGGGGAGGAGGCTGGTGAGCTCGGGGACACTCGGGATGGGCTTAAATAGGCGGGGTAAGGCGGTTCGAGCACGGGTGCCGCCGCTCGCGTCCGTCCGAGGCCCTGGCGACTGGCAGCAATCACGGGAGGGCGCGGGAAGGCGACGAGGGAGGGAACGGACGAGCCGCAGAGCTCACCGGGCAGAAGAGGTCAAGGGGAGAAGCAGCCAAGTGCCATTAATGCATGTCGGCACTGCTCACCCGTTGGCACGCGGCGACGAGCACCAACGGAGAGGCTTCTGAAGAAGGAGATTGCTCCAAGAGACGGCGACAATGAGAGGAAGATAGGGGACATGCCCGTGCTCAAATTTGGGCTGGCATGACCCGTGGTCACAGCCTGAGCTGGCATCAAGAAGAGCCAAATGGCCGGCGCTAGTTTCTAGTGGGGAGTCTATCTAGGGGAGGTGGCAACTAAGGTGGTAGCTCGGCCAAAGATATTGTGGTTAGATGGGTGTTAAGCTCTGAATGTTGCTTTATCAATACTAATCATGATGCAGTGATCACCATAGGTGAGATTAGAGCCAAACAGAATGTCTGGAGAGTTTAGGTTAGAAAGGACTACAGTCCTGTGCATTTTGGTGGGATTTGGACAAGTATTTTATATAGTTGCTTTACAACTACATAAATTTGTCCAGAAACAAGAAGAGGAAGGAGCAATCACTAGGAGTGTTGAATTAAGCTAAAAATGGACATGGCAGGGTCATTTGATCATATGAGAGTGCTATAAAAATTTCATGCCATTCGGCCAAGCCAAAATGCTACTTCCTTCATACAGCACCTCTCTGGGCAGAAACTTAGGAAATATCCTGAGGGAAAATGGCAAGATGAAATGAGCCCAAATCTTGTGGAGATAGCTTATCCGGGTAGGAGAAGGCCTAGGAAAATTTTCAGACATAATGGAGCAAGATAAAATATACTTGCTTCACTAACTGAAAATTTGGATAGAACCAAAGAATTGAAGGTATGCTCACATGGATGCACTACACGAGCTCAAATCTTGAGGAGGGTGATGAGATAAGAAGGGCCATGCAAAATTTCAAATCAATTGGGTTAACCTAGCTAGTACTTCCTTCACAAACAATTCCCTTAGACAGGAACTTTGGAAACTTGCTCAGGAATATTTACTAGGCAAATTAAGTTGAATTTTGCCATGAGGCAATTATTTGGACATGAAAAGGTGTCCAAAAAGTTTGGGGTCCAACGGGCAAAGATAAATGGCACTTGCTTCACAAACTGCCATTTAGGACAGAATAGGAAAGGAATTAATTGAGCATGATGAGAAACATGTCCAATGAAATATTTTGCCATATTTGAAGAAGATATTACCCAAACAATTTATTAGAATTATTTGAGAATTTTAGGAGTGACGGAAATGTAGGTTGCTTCACAACCTAGGGCAAATTGGGTTATTCCTTTAATAGAAAAAAGGAATATTCCCAAGGAAAAGAATACTTGGGTTGGTCCAAGATGAAAATGGCAAGGTCTAGGGATGGTTTTTAGAATGAAAAGCCACTCTGGAAGGAAAGAAGAGGTCATCTTCTTCAGTTTCCACACCACATAGCCATAGAAAAAGAAAACTCAAGCAAAAACCCCAGAAAATCAAAAGAAAAGAAAGGGCCAAAAATCAGGCTGTGACAAACCTTCCCCCCTTAAAGAAATCTTCTCCTCGAGATTTGGTTGCTCAAGGAACAAGTATGAATATACTGACTTAAGGAAACCGTTTCCAACTCGGGTATCCTTTTTCCTTTATTGTTGTTCCCACTAAATTTTTATCTGACTATCTCTGGGGTGGTTTGCTTCACTGTATCCACATTCTGGCAGATCTTACCTTGCTTGCCCATGCTTATACATGCTCTAATTATTTTCACATCTGCTGACTTAGCTGACCGTGATAGATTATCCTAACTGAAATATATGCATGTATTACCAGTCCGAGAGTGATTTCCGACGGGTGTGCCATCCAACACTGAAATTGTTTCATGAAGTTGTGAACAGATTTTCCTGATGAACACCCAAGCTTTGACTCCTTGCATTGGTTTTCTGAACTAACTGTAGGTCCTTCGGGTTCAAACAGTGTTGTGGATCATAACTGTTCTTCTGACTGATATGATTTCTCGCAGAGTTTCTGATTCATCTTGACTTGCTCCACTGTCTTGAGTGTCGGATCCATACAAAATATTTGACTGTCTCCTGTCGTGGCCAGCATAAAAAGGTGCGGCCTTATATGATAATATCCGCGTCTTGACTGATAGTGGTTCTGACAGAAGAATTTGGTTCACGACAGGCCATCCCTTGATGATCCTCATAGGTGAGGGCACATGGCTCAAGACTATTATTCATCCTATGATTATTCATTCTATCGGCATATCCATGGGGATAGTAGGCTGTGTGGTGCTTTACCATGGTTACTGAGTCACACTGTTGATTTGACCTTTGGTCGGACTTCGCAGACCCAGATATTTGTTACTGACAAGTCTGTTGACTGAGCGGGTTATCTGGATATGGGTCCTTAGCAGAATTGAGTATAGGTGAATATTCATGGAAATCAATACTGACTTAGACTGTCCGGGGTATCTGCACCATGTGGGTCATGCAACAATTATCAGTCTTGTTCCTTCATTACTGTTTTCTTTGTCTAGATCCTTGGTTGAAAGGGCTTGGTCATATTACTTCTTCGTGTGACCATACATACTCTCAGGTGCAATATTCTGATAGGCGCACTTTTATCCTTATCTCCTGACATGGTAGCATCATTCAAATTGCAGGTTCATCGTCTCTCAAGTTTTAACTGTAGGGAAATGATCATCTGAACCCTTGCAAGAAATCGACAAATAAATTAGTAGCCACCAGAACGGTCTTTACAACTTAGATCTAGGACATTACTGAAGTAACTCAACCACGGCTCAAGACGGCCGAAAAGCAGCTCAAAGCATGAGACCGTGTTGATAAGAGGAAAGTGACAGTTCCCTAAGACGGCGAAAAGACTCTCAGAGCAAAGGGCCACTTGTCAAAAGAAACTCAACAGCTATACGAGACAACCGGAAAGCAGCTCAGAACTCATGAAAATTGTTGAACAGAGAGAAATAAAGTCGGCATCCACCCCGGATAGCTAAAAACAGCTCAGATCAGAGGCGTGGTGCCATTACTGGAGAAGAGAAGACAAGGGCTCGTCAGGATCATATTCCAGGTTCACAGGTACTTGTACTGAGCTCACTGTTGTCATCAATCTTCGTAATCCTTTGTCGCACTGAGGTGTATATATGGCTTCCTTCACATATATATGAGTATCTGATTCTCAAGGCAGACTTGTGTTCTGACTGATTCTTGCTTCTGACCAAACTGTTGCGGGTCTGTTGCTTGAGATACACTGCCAAATGCTGCCGATTCACAGTGCAATATCTTATCCAATGTTGTACTGAGGATGGCTAGATATCTTATGCTGGGAAACATCCGGAGTATCTTGCTGGGGAAGACTAGGTATCATGCTTCAGAAGCTTCCCCCCTTAAAGACTTGCTGGGGAAGGACTTGGTATCTTATGTCGAAAGCTTTTGCGGTTGCTTACTGAAGAAGCATGAGTATTTTGCACTGGAATTCATCCATATATCATACTGAGGAAGATAGAGGAATCTTGCACTGGAAGCTTCTCCGGTAGCTTGCAAGGGAAGCCTTGGTTCATTACACAAGAAGCTTTTCATTTTGATATGCGGACCAATTACCACATACACATACCATCTTAATATGTCTGCTGTTGATTACTTGTATGCAGCTAGGTTTGCTGGACTATCCTCCTTTATGAGTATTGACTACATGGCACATTCTCGCTTGCTTCCAGGTATATCTTGTTTCAAAATCATCCTCAACGAAGAATCAAACCTTGCATCTGACCCATACCTTTGACTGATAACATATTGTCGATCTGGCACACAATTCATCTTACTGCTGATTTGATCATCACTGCTATGAAGATTGCACATTGAGGGAGACTTGCTTATCCATATTTTTGTGAGGAGTTGATACGTCTCCAACGTATCTACTTTTCCAAACACTTTTGCCCTTGTTTTGGACTCTAACTTGCATGATTTGAATGAAACTAACCCGGACTGACGCTGTTTTCAGCAGAACTCCCATGATGTTGTTTTATGTGTAGAAAAGAAAAGTTCTCGGAATGTCCTGGAAATCCACGGAGGCACTTTTCAGATTTAATAAGATCTTTTGGCGAAAGAATTAGTGCCAGGGGGCCCATGGCCTATCCACAAGACAGGGGGCGCCCCCCTAGGGTGCGGCCCCCTATCTCGTGGGCCCCCTGGACACCCTCCGACCTCAACTCCAACTCCATATATTCCGTCTCGGGGAGAAAAAATCAAGGAGAAAATTTCATCGCGTTTCACGACACGGAGCCGCCGCCAAGCCCTAATCTCTCTCGGGAGGGCTGATGTGGAGTCCGCTCGGGGCTCCGGAGAGGGGATTCTCGCCGTCGTCATCATCAACCATCATCCATCACCAATTTCATGATGCTCACCGCCGTGCGTGAGTAATTCCATCGTAGGCTTGCTGGACGGTGATGGGTTGGGTGAGATTTACCATGTAATCAAGTTAGTTTTGTTAGGGTTTGATCCCTAGTATCCACTATGTTCTCAGATTGATGTTGCCATGACTTTGCTATGCTTAATGCTTGTCACTAGGGCCCGAGTGCCATGATTTCAGATCTGAACCTATTATGTTTTCATGAATGTATGTGTGTACTTGATCCTATCTTGCAAGTCTATAGTCACCTATTATGTGTTATGATCCGACAACCCCGAAGTGACAATAATCAGGATACTTCGCGGTGATGACCGTAGTTTGAGGAGTTCATGTATTCACTATGTGTTAATGCTTTGGTCCGGTTCTCTATTAAAAGTAGGCCTCAATATCCCTTAGTTTTCGTAAGGACCCCGCTGCAACGGGAGGGTAGGACAAAAGACGTCATACAAGTTCTTTTCCATAAGCATGCATGTATGACTATTTACAGAATACATGCCTACATTACATTGATGAATTGGAGCTAGTTCTATATCACCCTATGTTATAACTATTGCATGAGGAAGCACATCCGACATAATTATCCATCATTGATCCATTGCCTACGAGCTTTTCACATATTGTTCTTCGCTTATTTTACTTTTCTGTTGCTACTGTTACAACTACTACAAAAACCCAAAAACATTTATCTTTACCTTTGCTACCGTTACCTTTATTATCATACCACTTTTGCTACTAAATACTTTGCTACAGATACTAAGTTATCCAGGTGTGGTTGAATTGAAAACTCAACTACTAATACTCATGAATATTCTTTGGCTCCCCTTGTGTCGAATCAGTAAATTTGGGTTGAATACTCTACCCTCGAAAGTTGTTGCCATCCCCTATACTTGTGGGTTATCAAGACTAATTTCTGGCGCCGTTGCCGGGGAGCATAGCTCTATTCTCTGAGTCACTTGTGATTTATATCTGTTGATCACTATGAAGAACTTGAAAGACGATCGAACTACTATTTTTCCTTATACTACGAGGGGAGGTAAGGAACTGCCATCTAGCTCTGCACTAGATTCTCCTTCCGTTATTAGTAGGCTTGCGACACCTAAACCTGCTACTGCTATGAATTCTGATATGTCGTATGTTATTGATGATGCCACTTCTGCTATGCATGATGAAACTACTTCTTTGCGTGATACTACTTTGCCATTAGGTGAATTTCTAGATGAACAACTTGCTAGATTTAGGGGGAATGAAATTACTGAAGATCCTATTACGGATGATAGTGATGATGAAGGTCCCCCCAATGATTATGTATTACCTGTTGTTCCTAAGGGTTATGTTATGAATGAAAAAGCTGTTATGGAAATTCTTGCTTGCAATGATAGAAATGATCTTAAGAAATTATTAGCTAAATGGAAGCAACAGTCTCTTAATGCTAGAATGAAACACGATCCTGCTTTTGCTACTTCACCTATCTTTGTTACTGATAAGGATTATAAATTCTCTGTTGATCCTGATATTATTACTTTAGTTGAATCTGATCCTTTTTATGGCCTTGAATTTGAAACTGTTGTGGCACATCTTACCAAGTTAAATGATATAGCCACCCTGTTTACTAATGATGAGAAGTCTCGCTATTTATATATCCTTAAGATATTTTTGTTCTCATTAAAAGGTGATGCTAAGACTTGGTATAATTCTCTTGCTCTTGGTTGTGTGCGTAGTCCCTAGGATATGATTTATTACTTCTCTGCTAAATATTTCCCTGCTCATAAGAAACAAGCTGCCTTGCGGGAAATATATAATTTTGTGCAAATCAAAGAAGAGAGTCTCCCACAAGCTTGGGGGAGGCTTCTCAGGTTACTTAATGCTTTGCCTGATCATCCTCTTAAGAAAAATGAAATACTTGATATCTTTTATAATGGACTAACCGATGCTTCCAAGGACTACTTGGATAGTTGTGCTGGTTGTGTTTTCAGGGAAAGAACAGTCGACGAAGCTGAAATACTATTGAATAATATGTTAACTAATGAAAATAATTGGACTCTTCCTAAGCAAATTCCTGAAGTAATTCCTGAACCAATTGAGCCAACTCCTAAGCCTATTCCTAAACCCACTCCGAAGAAGAGAGGTGTTTTATTTCTCAGTCCTGAAGATATGCAAGAGGCAAAGAAATCAACGAAAGAAATCAACGAAAGAAGCTGAAGATGTTAAGAATTTACCACCTATTGAAGAAATACATGGTCTGAATATACCGCCTGAAGAACCACATTGTCTTGATAACCCGACACAGGTAGTAAAGGTAAATTCTCTCTATAGATATGGTAAAGTTGAAATACCCTCTACTAAAATTCATAGCCCATGCTTAGATGAATTTGATGACTTTATGGCTAGACAATAAAGTTTTAATGCTTATGTTGGTAGAGAGTTAAAGAATAATGCTTTCGAGATAGGATGCGTAGGTGATAATCTGGCTAGAGTTAAAGATGAACTTCACCACGTTAGGAAATATGCTTCTATGGTTGCTACCCAATCTAAGCAAGTACTCAAAGCTCAAAATGATTTGCTTGATGAATTGAATAGTAAAAATGACTTTGCTGTTAGAGTGGCTACTAGAAGTGGTAGAATGACTAAGGAACGTTTATATCCTGAAGGCCACCATAAGAGAATCGAGCAAGATTCTCAGAGTAATAATTTAGAGGCATCTAGTTCTTCTAAAAGGAAGAAGAAGAAAAACGATAGAACTTTGCATGCTTCTAGTGAACCTACTTTAGACACACCTGAGAATCCCAATGATATTTCTATTTCTGATGCTGAAACACAATCAGGTGATGAACATGAACCTAGTGATAATGTTAATGATAATGTTCATGTTGATGCTCAACCTATCAATAACAATGATGTAGAGATTGAACCTGTTGTTGATCTTGATAACCCACAATCAAAGAATCAACGTTATGATAAGAGAGATTTTGTTGCTAGGAAGCACGGTAAAGAAAGAGAACCATGGGTTCAGAAACCTATGCCCTTTCCTCCTAAACCATCTAAGTCAAAGGATGATGAGGATTTTGAGCGCTTTGCTGAAATGATTAGACCTATTTTCTTATGTATGCGCTTAACTGGTATGCTTAAAGTAAATCCTTATGCTAAATATATGAAGGATATCATCACAAATAAAAGAAAGATACCGGAAGCTGAAATTTCCACCATGCTTGCTAATTACACTTTTAAGGGTGGAATACCAAAGAAACTTGGAGATCCGGGGGTACCAACTATACCATGCTCTATTAAAGGAAACTATGTTAGAACTGCTTTATGTGATCTTGGAGCCGGTGGTAGTGTTATACCTCTCTCTTTATATCGTAGACTTGAATTGAATAAGTTGACACCTACTGAAATATTTTTGCAAATGGCTGATAAATCAACTGCTATACCTGTCGGTATTTGTGAGGATGTGCCTGTTGTGGTTGCAAATGTCACTATCTTAACGGACTTTGTTATTCTTGATATTCCCGAGGACGATAGCATGTCTATTATCCTTGGTAGACCTTTTCTTAATACTGCAGGGGCGGTTATTGATTGCAACAAAGGTAATGTCACTTTTCATGTTAATGGTAATGAGCATATGGTACACTTTCTGAGGAAACAATCTCAAGTTCATAGCATCAATTCTATTGAAAATGTTCCAACTATCATTTTTGGAGGTTTTGAATTTCCTCTTCCTACTGTCAAGAAAAAGTATGATATTCTTATTGTTGGGGATTTTCTATCCCCATTGAGGTAACTTAGTGTTATTCGAAATTTCTCCGGTTCCGTGTTATTCGGAATGAGTTTGTTAACAAGACTTGATCAACCTTGTTAGTGGGTTCATTTTGATGATCACGAGATGGATGAAACTAGAAGGCACAACCTTCTGTACCCTCTTTTTACTTTCTGTTATTTAGAATAAATAAAGCAAAAATAGTATTATCCGTCTGTTTTCTGAATTATCCGTGCATTAAAAAATAGTTCGAAAATAAAAGTTCTCCAAATTCCCTGCAAATTTAGTATGATTTTTTCTGGAATATTTGAGGATTTTAGGCACTGAAAACACTGCAGGAGGGCCAAGCACCAGGCCACGAGAGAGGAGGGCGCGCCCCCCCTGTAGGGCGCGCCCCCTGTCTCATAGGCCCCTGGTGGCCCCCCTCCACTCATGCCAGCACCCACACACTTCATCTTCTACCCAAAAAAATCCCCATCCAGCTCAAGCCCGAGTTCTAGCTCGTTTTGCTGCGATTTTCGATCTCTTAGCTCAAAGCTCCATTCGCAAAACTGCTTTTGGAGATTGTTGCTTGGTATGTGACTCCTCCATTGGTCCAATTAGTTTTTGTTCTAGTGGTTTATTCATTGCAAATTTTTTCTGCATAGGTGACCATGTTCTTGAGCTTGCATGTCAAATTTTTGAGGTCCCAAGCAATTCCAATGCATGATATAGGCTCCAGGCACTTGGAGGAGTAGTTGCTATCAATCTTGTTTAGTTTTATTAACTTTTATTTTGAAGTTACTAAAATTTCAGAAATTCTCAGAAAAAGAAATATGCTTAGAAGAATGTACCAAGGTGGTTCCTCGGCAAAGAAATGGCCAAGGATTGCCATACGTGAACAAGATGTTAATTCGCCAAGGGACGCAAATGTACGTGCTTGCGAGTGGCCATCCGATGATTTTATGGTCGAAGCAGGCTTCAAGGAGGAATTTGACGTGTATGTGCATAATGCCGAGCTGGAGGACTTCTTACAAGATAAGTGTCCTCAATATTATCAATTGACTGATTCCTTTGTCCGGAGGTTCGAATATATTTCTGCGCGTAATTCTCCTAGTGTTATGTTTGATATTTATGATACATCTTATACCATGGATTTAGAGGATTTCACAACTGCTTGCAAACTCCCGCAGTGGGGTAATGTTAATGATCCTCCCAAATCTGAAGTTAGAGATTTTCTTGCTAGTATTACCGTGGGAGAATCTAGGGACATAACACAAGCTACCATAGGGAGCATTCATTTTCCTGCTATACATTACTTTGCTCTCTTTATTGGTAGATGCATTAACGGTAAGGACGAAGTATGTCACATGTGTGCCCCTGATCTTTGTGTCCTCAAGATTGTTGTGCCAGGTTATAGAGGTTATAACTTGGGGGCAATAGTTGCACGTAGGTTGCAGAATAATAATAGAAGGGAAGATTTCTTTGGAGGAATTTATGCAACCCGTGTGGCTAATTTTCTTAATATAGCTCCACGAGAGGGGGACATGATTGTACCTCCTGTTTATTTGGATAAAGAAGCTATGTTTGATCATCATTTTCTTGAGAGGAATGAACAATTCCTCCATTATCGACTAACCTATAACAGACGCACGCAGAGTCGTCCCTGTTACTCTTCCTGCTCACTACCTTTTTGATTATCAGGAAAAAGGAAGATATGTTGTCACCAGGGAAGAAGCTATATATGAGAGGGGAATGGAGGCAGCTCGCCAACACGCTGCTGCTCAGGAGGCGGTCGCCTCTTCATCTCAGTACTACCCCAGTTTCACTTATGGATATCAGCCAGGCGGTCACTAGTATTAGCCAACTTAGGCCAAAAGCCTAAGCTTGGGGGAGTACGTATTTCTCACCGACTTTACATTCATGTTCACACACTAGTTGTCGGTGCTCACACTCTTTCATTGTATTATCCATGCTAGTTTAAATTTCTTTTTCTAGTTTTCTTCTTGTGTGTTTGATAAACCTTAAGAAAAACCAAAAAAATTAGTTAGTTTAATTTCCATGCTTGTAGTAGAAATTAAAATGAAAACCCAAAAACATTTCTCGTTCTTCTTTTACTTGTTGGGAGCTTCCCCGTGTAAATAGTTTTATTTTCTTTTCTTTCTTTTGGGGGTCGAGAAGACCATATTGAAAATGCTTAGTGGCTCTTATATGCATGATTGTTTATTTAACTTAGAGTCCATATCACTTTGTCTTCTCTCTTGAGTTGAATGCTTACTGATTCCAGCTTAGTCCAATGCATGTGCACTCTTATTATTATACACATCGTTCGATCGTGCAAGTGAAAGGCAATAATGACGATATATGATGGACTTATTGGGATGAGAAAAGCTGGTATGAACTCGACCTCTCTTGTTTTTGTAAATATGATGATTCATCGTTCCTGAGTCAGCTATTATGAAGTGAACATATTTGCAATGACATTTAGAGATTATAGTTACTTGTGCCATGCTTGATTAGCTATGTGTTATAATAGTTCACCTTGCATGCCAACATGCTATTAGAATGATTATGATGTGGTATGATGGGATGGTACCTCCTTTGAATGTATTAAGTGACTCGACTTGGCACATGTTCACGCATGTAGTTGAATCAAATCAACATAGCCTTCATGATATTTATGTTCATGGTAGATTATATCCTACTCATGCTTGTACTCGGTGTAAATTAATTTTAATGCATGTTTACGACTGTTGTCGCTCTCTCAGTTGGTCGCTTCCCAGTCTTTTGCTAGCCTTCACCTGTACTAAGCGGGAATACTGCTTGTGCATCCAAACTCCTTAAACCCCAAAGTTGTTCCATATGAGTCCACTATACCTTCCTATATGCGGTATTTACCTGTCGTTCCAAGTAAATTTGTATGTGCCAAACTCCAAACCTTCAAACGAAATTCTGTTTTGTATGCTCGAGCAGCTCATGTTTCAACTAGGGCTGCCTATATCTTCCATGCTAGGTGGGTTATTCTCAAGAGGAGTGGACTCCGCTCCTCATTCACGATAAAGGGCCGGTAACCGGGATGCCCAGTCCCATGATCCAAAAAGATCAAAGCAAATCAAAATAATTAAACAAAACTCCCCCAGGGTTGTTGTATGTTGGAGGCACTCGTTGTTTCGAGCAAGCCATGGATTGATGCTTGTTGGTGGTTGGGGGAGTATAAACCTTTACCATTATTTCTGGGAACTTCCTATAATGCATGTAGTATGGAAGATACAGCCATCTCATAGTTGTTGCGTTGATAGTGAAAGTATGCCGCTCAAAATGTTATTCAATCTCTATTTTAAAATCGAGCTCTGGCACCTCTACAAATCCCTGCTTCCCTCTGTGAAGGGCCTATCTATTTACTTTTATGTTGAGTCATCACCCTTCTTATTAAAAAGCACCCGCTGGAGAGCACACTGTCATTTGCATTCATTACTATTGGTTTAGATTGCGTATGACTTGACTAGATCTCTTTTACCATGAACTACAATGTTTAGTCAGTCCTTGATCTTTAAAGGTGCGCTGCATTTATGTTTTGCGGTCTCAGAAAGGGCTAGCGAGATACCATTTTGTTATATCATGTTATGATTATTTTGATAAAGTGTTGTCATCCGAGTTTTATTATTATGGCTCGCTAGCTGATTATGCTATTGATATGAGTAATTGTGAGACCTATGTGTTATTGTTAGTATGGTTAGTTCGTGATATTTGCTGAAACTTGAATGCTGGCTTTTCATGTTACAACAACAAGAGCAAACAGAGTTTGTAAAAGTTTTTCTTTATCACTTTCAGTTTATCAACTGAATTGCTTGAGGACAAGCAAAGGTTTAAGCTTGGGGGAGTTGATACGTCTCCAACGTATCTACTTTTCCAAACACTTTTGCCCTTGTTTTCGAGTCTCACTTGCATGATTTGAATGAAACTAACTGGGACTGACGCTGTTTTCAGCAGAACTGCCATGATGTTGTTTTATGTGTAGAAAAGAAAAGTTCTCGGAATCTCCTGGAAATCCATGGAGGCACTTTTCAGATTTAATAAGAATTTTTGGCGAAAGAATTAGTGCCAGGGGGCCCACGGCGTGTCCACGAGATAGGGGGGCGCGCCCCCTCACCCCCTAGGGCGTGCCCCCTATCTCGTGGGCCCCCTGGACACCCTCCGACCTCAACTCCAACTCCATATATTCCGTCTCGGGGAGAAAAAAATCAAGGAGAAAGTTTCATCGCGTTTCACGACACGGAGCCACCGCCAAGCCCTAATCTCTCTCGGGAGGGATGATCTGGAGTCCGTTCGGGGCTCCAGAGAGGGGGATTCGTCGCCATCGTCATCATCAACCATCCTCCATCACCAATTTCATGATGCTCACCGCCGTGCGTGAGTAATTCCATCGTAGGCTTGCTGGACGGTGATGGGTTGGATGAGATTTACCATGTAATCAAGTTAGTTTTGTTATGGTTTGATCCCTAGTATCCACTATGTTCTGAGATTGATGTTGCTATGACATTGCTATGCTTAATGCTTGTCACTAGGGCCCGAGTGCCATGATTTCAGATCTGAACCTATTATGTTTTCATGAATATATGTGTGTGTTCTTGATCCTATCTTGCAAGTTTATAGTCACCTATTATGTGTTATGATCCGACAACCCCGAAGTGACAATAATCGGGATACTTCTCGGTCATGACCGTAGTTTGAGGAGTTCATGTATTCACTATGTGTTAATGCTTTGGTCCGGTTCTCTATTAAAAGGAGGCCTTAATATCCCTTAGTTTCCGTAAGGACCTCGCTGCAACAGGAGGGTAGGACAAAAGACGTCATACAAGTTCTTTTCCATAAGCACGTATGACTATTTACGAAATACATGCCTACATTACATTGATGAATTGGAGCTAGTTCTATATCACCCTATGTTATAACTATTGCATGAGGAATCGCATCCGGCATAATTATCCATCATTGATCCATTGCCTACGAGCTTTTCACATATTGTTCTTCACTTATTTTACTTTTCTGTTGCTACTGTTACAACTACTACAAAAACCCAAAAACATTTATCTTTACCTTTGCTACCGTTACCTTTATTATCATACCACTTTTGCTACTAAATACTTTGCTACAGATACTAAGTTACCCAGGTGTGGTTGAATTGACAACTCAACTTCTAATACTCAAGAATATTCTTTGGCTCCCCTTGTGTCGAATCAATAAATTTGGGTTGAATACTCTACCCTCGAAAGTTGTTGCAATCCTCTATACTTGTGGGTTATCAGGAGTGCACACTAATGCAAACTTGATACTGACAGTCCATCCAAGATTTCTTTGGCATTCAGACGATTCCTTCCCAATTTCACTGCAGTCTGTTGATAATTCCATTTTGTTTAGCTGAGTTTCCAAATACTTGAATTCCTTGCTAATTCCTTGGGTCCGGTGTCAGTTGACGAGCAATTTTAATGAGAGGGAAAATATGTAACACCGAAGGCCCGAAGAAAGAAACAAAAGAAACAACGAAAACAAAAGCACACAAGCATACTAATAATATAAATAATCAAGCAACATCACATAATAATGCTACTCACAACAATAATATGCATGCACACCTAAGCACAAAAATCTCGCGAGATCCCCGGCATTACGATCTAACATGCTGTGGCGGTGTGCATGAAAGTGAAATCCACGTGTGGAAGGAATTGGTGTAACCAAGGCTACACCAAACGCTGGCTTAACATCGGTCGCAACTGGATGGATACAGAGGCAAGGACGGACTTGATGATCATATAGCAAGACACAAAGGTCACGACCACATCATCATCAAGCATACGAAAGGGAATCGTACACGTCTAAAGAATGGAATGACAGGGTAGGATAGTGGAGGGAAATCAAGGCTTGCTGGCATTGCCCTTTTCTGATAACAAAGATCAATAAGGGTTGCCAAAGGGATGAGATGGATAGCACGATTCGGGATAGATACATGTCTATCACCGAAACAATCTAGGTGGGTGGCAGAAAAGATATGGGCACGATATCCGAGCATAACTCCTGCAAAATGGTGTCTGGAACACTTAGTACCAGTGCATCACTCTGCTGGGACAGAGGTGACGCCAAACACCGAAGAGCGGGTATGCAAAGAGGAAGAGTGCAGGTAGTGGATTTAAACCAATACTATGTACACTCACATGATCACTATCAGCGACCAGATAATAATCTATATGCATGCTATGCGACAAACAAATGCAGCAAACAAGTGCAACAAACCAACTGGGCTCTATACTACCGCATTCTAACATTCACGCGGGCTAGGGCGTCCTACAGCCAGACCTGCTCTGATACCAAGCGTTGTGGCACCCCAGCTCAGAGAAACCGGAACGCCCCATATTCTAGCCTAGAGATCGAGTAGAAGTCTTATGGAATACGACACTGCTTTGCATAGAACAAATCAGCTCTTTATTACAAGCTATGTGGGTACAAGGGGATTACATCGGCATGACGACACTACACGTTCCATGGTTGCTCCATGGAAGCAGCAAAACAACACAAAGCGGCAGAATAACTCTAGCAGCGGAACATCGACGATGGTGATGAACTCCACTCCGCATGGGACTCTGACTGGAATGCTTATCCTAGCTCGCAAACAAGGAATCCACGGCAAGCAAGCAATCAAATTCGACATGACCTGCAAGCTGGCATCACACATCAGGTCAGTACATGGAATGTACTTGCAAGCTCATAGCAACCAAGAGCAATCAGTACAAACAACAGCATGGCATTTACAGGTTAACAAGGATTAACATGCTACTATCAGATCAATCTTAGCATGAACAAGATGAACATGATACACCTAGAACAATATGAGCATGGCATGAATGTGATGATACTAGCATGCAACATGATAACGCTACCATGCACCAACTTACTCTGCTCGGGTTACCTCTTAACCATGACATACATCAGCTTACCATCACAGACATCACACGATCATCTCAGGAACCAATCAAGCTTGGTATTACAATATCGTATTAATCATTAATGACCACAAGGAGCTTGACCTTTACCCTTGACTCTCGCATAACACCACAAATATCCAACAACTCGGTATCCTCGATACCACGGTGATCCTCTCACGATCACAATCAACCTCTTTCTCATCATCGAACCAGGGTTGTTATTAAGCACATTATTATTATTACTGTTGACCCATAGTGTGACCAACTATGAACCGGGCCCTTATTCAGGGGGCGCGACTATCGATAGATTTAATACACACTTTGCAGAGGTTAGCACACTGTACCCACACCACAGAACCCATGGCCTCGCACTCCCATTCGGGTGGACCAACGGTGTTCCGACAAAACCGATCTACTGCCATGACACTCTCCCGGCCACTCCGACCAACTCCCACTTGGGCTAAGTCATGGGTGGCCCCATGCCTACCAAAGGCATCAACGGCCACCGTCGTGGCAAAACAAAAACGGTCCCAAACCGGGACAAGCCGGCTACAACAAGTACGGGTACACAAGGCTTATGTTGTCCGACTCGGCCAAGGTAGCGCCCGCGCATAACCTTCCCTTGTTGGATGCACCGGCAAGAGGCATGACAATAGACCCAGTTAGTACCTCCCCATAAAAGGCAAATGTGGTTGCAGTGGTCAGCTCGATGTGGTGGCACCATGACTCAGCCAACAGTTGTTCAAGTTCATTTTAATCCAGTTAAACTTGAATGCAATATGCTGAGCCATGATAAAACAACATGATGTAACTACAATGCATGAGCATGATATCAACATAAGCATGAGGGTGCAGCATAATCAACGAGCATAACAACAACATTAAAACATTTATCCGAATGAGCATGGCATACTGACTAGCATGAATATCACAAGTATAACACTACTCATAACATAACATGACCACTAGCATCAAAATTAAATACCATGCAAGAACTTCTCAATAACATTACTGAGTAAGCCCTTAACCAATTAACAGCAAAGGAACAATGCATATGAACGGTACTCGGTAATCGACAAAAGTCATGCACCGAAGAACATGACCAACCCAACATGTACTACTAGCAAGCATGAACATATGAAGGTAATACTAGCAAGTTGAACATGATAACCAGGTGCATATGAGCATAGCATAAAAGTAAACACAAATCCATAAGCATCACCGAAACAACGATAGCAGTAGCAAAACAAACATATAGTTATTAAATATTCAATTTGAAAACCATGGCTACTACATGGCCATCATGCAAGTGGGTGTTGTGGCTTGCCCGGGGGTGAAGGGGGCTCCGGGAAGAGGTGTGGTGAAGCCGTGGAAAGATTCGCGGAAAAGATTCTCTCTCGGAGGGGGCTGATTAGGGAAAGGGCATAAAGGTCATTTCCAGTATATCAAACCATAGAGAAAATGATGGGAACAGAACGGGCTCAACGAGACAAAGAAGCAGGCTTTGGATTCACCTCAATCGGAGTTACGTGTGAGAAGTTGTGGCCGTTCACTTTTTAGGCAAAAAAGGGCTAAAACAGTGAACGTTCACAAAATAACCACTTTGGCTGGCTGAGCTCAAAAAAGAGAAGGTGCGTTTTGAGAAACACGTTTCTGTTGAAGTGAAGGTTTATTCTGAGCAGAAGACAAACTGCAGTACGCTTTCATTCACAGAAAACGTGATCTAGCAACTACGCTTCCACTTAAACACGTCAGTAGAGGCGGGGTCGGGCGCTAGAGTCGCTAGCGCACTACAAAAAAAATACACTTCCGTGATGATACGTGTTTGTCACAGTAGGTCGCGTTTTTTTGTCATGCATGTACATCCATGACGATTTTATGACAGAATCAAGATAGTCATACTTGTGATGTCGTTGAAGTGTCCCATGACAATACCAAAATTATCATCACGGAAGTGTCCACTTCCATGACGATAAATCAGGCGCCACAGAAGTGCTTTCGTCAAGGGTGTCCGACACGTGGCATCCACCATAACGGAACGCTGTTAAGCTATTGGGTCGGGTTTTGGATCCGATAACCCGTTAACAGCCCTGACCAATGGGGATTTTCCACGTGTAAAATCATCATTGGCTGGAGGAAACACGTGTCGGCTCATTGTTGGGATAGATTTCATCCACTCATTGGACAGAAGGTGCCTATGATACGTCGACACATGGCACTGCCCAATAGAGGCCCATTCCTGTGAAAAGGCCGGCCCGTTTGACTTAGTCAAAAGGTGGCGGGCCGGCCCATGGAAAGCCTGTTAACGTCATGTTCGCATATAGCCCATTTACAGCCCGCTAACCCAAGGCCTGTTACGCCCTATCCGAATTAGGCCCAGTGGAGTCATCTAGGCCATCCAATATGATTTCAGCCTGTTTTCACTTCTGGCCCATGTATGGTCCATGACGTCTTTCGGCCCATATGAGGCCCTTTGTAACTCTTAGCCTATTAAAGGCCCATGGTGAAACTGGCCCGTAATGAACAGTGTATCACTTTACACCCATTAACGGCCCGTGGTGAAACTGGCCTGTAATGAACAGTGTATCACCTTATACCCATTAATGGCCCGTTATTCCGTTGGGCCGTTTCCAGCCCATGTTATCTATCGTCCTTCTCAGAGCCCATTTATTCTTGGGCTCATTTCCAGCATTCGTTTACTTACGGCCCATTACTGTCATTTTCTGCTTGTGGGCCAAATTCAGCCCGTGGTTACAGTCAGCCCATTTGTGGTCTGTTAATATGTTGGGCCGTTTTCATAGCGTCATCAGATACGTCCTATTAACGATGGCCCGTTATGGTCGGCCCATGAACGGATGATTCCAACTCTAGCCCGTTTACGACCATAATACGGTCTGTTTGGCCCATGTTTGGCCAATCGATCATACGTCCCGTATAAGGCCCATTGATGATACGGCCCGCAGAAGGCCCATTGTTTTTACGGCCCATAGAAGGCCCATGGTTTCTACAGCCCATAGAAGGCCCACTGTTTCTACGGCCCGTAGGAGGCTAAGTGTCACTACAGTAAATATTAGCCCATGGTTATTGTGGCCTAGTTTTAAAAAATAGGTTATTGCAGCCACTAGCAAACCGCGGAAAAAGAACTGCAATGACTACAAGTAAACAAATAAACAAGACAACAAGGAAATAAATAAGCAAGCAACTAACGCTAGGCTATCATGGCTATTACACATATTATAGCCACTGGGCATCAAAGTTCGCCACCAGTGCAAATATAGGGAACAAAGCAGCATATCATATACACTGGTTGTCAAAGTTGGCGACCAACGCAAATAAACGCGGCAGCAAAACAAATCCAGAATTGA
Source organism: Triticum dicoccoides (assembly GCF_002162155.2). Classification (NCBI taxonomy): domain Eukaryota; kingdom Viridiplantae; phylum Streptophyta; class Magnoliopsida; order Poales; family Poaceae; genus Triticum; species Triticum dicoccoides. The sequence goes on from NC_041382.1 coordinate 396,832,902, forward strand.
AACCACTTTAGAAGATCTCAAGAAACAATATCCTGGGTACCCATAATGCTGGCAAGATGCTTAGCAAGCTTATTAATTTTCTCTTGTTTGGCGCTTAAATCCTCCAGCGCTTGCTGTTGCACCAAGAAATATGCATATGAATTCTGCAGGGGCTTCCTCAGTCCTTCAGCTTCCTGTTGCAGCACATCTGATCAATGTCTTTCAACCTAAAGTTAAGACTCAAGAAGACGAACTGATTCAGGCAGCGAGTTCGAAGAGCTTGTGCCAGCAGTAGTGGCCAGTAACTCGAACACTACATCAAGATAGGACTTTTGGGTTCTCTCTCTGTTGTCAAGATAGTTTTCATTAGCTTTCTTGGAGACCAACAGGGATGTCTCACTATCTTGAACCTTATCTGCATTACTTCCTTTACCATTGGATAACGCGGTACTGTTCTCCAATATTTTGTCCGCATTCTAAAAGAGAAACAAGCAGACACATCACATGTTTACCATGTTGTATATGAAACTCATTTTGGTAGATGAGTTTAGTAGTAAAGTGGACAGGATAATAGCATGAAACAAACATATATCTATGTACCATGATCACTTTATGGTCTATATCATTCTAGTTTTGGTTGCCAAATCAAGATAGAGACACAGTTCAAATAATATTTGTTCAAGACAAAGCAGAATAGACAGAATATAAGTGTGGGAAACTATAGAGCAATAACAACACTTGTAATGTGCATGACATGAGAACATAATTGTTTATTCAATTGAAACTGAAATCAACATAGAGCAGGTTACAACAGCAAACTAGTTAAAGAAACAGGTTGAAAACATACCTGTTGCCCCATTGGAGTTTCAATTCCATCATTCAAATTTGAAAATAGTTGGTATGAGTAAATACAGTAATGCAAGAGCAAAGGAGTATGAACCATAGCTACAGAACCTAACCTGAGAACAAATCTTCTTCTCCTTTAAGCATTGAGTTGGGATTCGCAGTGGTGGTCCTCGTGCTTTGGGCACTGCAGTTCCCTTACTATCTGCTCATGTTTGGGTGCTCTGTGGTGGAGACGGTGTTGTGTCAACTGGAACTGGGTTACTATCTGCCGGGGTTGGGGTTAGAAGGGGTGTAGCTAGTTCTCTGTCCAATTGGGTAGGGGTACAATCTGCGAGAGTCTGGGTTATGTGTGGTGGATCTGGTCCTTGGGCAAGTACAACCGTGGTTCTATCTGCATCAACTGGTAGCACTATGTTTTCTGAAGACCGTGTTGTTACTCCCTTAGATACTGCCATCACGCTCTCCAATTCAAATGGCTGATAAACAATTAATGTAATTGAAAGTATAGACATTGTATGATAGACAGGTGCAATGGATAGTGGGGAATGAAAGAGGGCATGAAATAATTCATATTTATGTTGTCTAACCAAACAGGATAGCATGACACAATTTCACATATATGATGGCTAACTAAACAGGATAGCATGACACAATTTCACATTATGATGGCTAACTAAAAAAGATGGAAAGACATAGTTCAAAATATGAGACTATGTAAACAGGATGACATGAAATAACTATATAACGTGTTTATTAAATAGGTTGGCATGCCATAATTCACATACATTCACGGATAGAATGCCATAAATCAAAATATGATGACTGTAAACACTAAACATGATGAGATGATATAACTATATGATGTCTTTATTAAATGGGTTGCCATTTCCTAATTCAGATAGATGATGTGTATGTACTATGTGAACATGATGGCATGATATAATTCAAATATATGATTTATATAGTAAGCAAGTAAGCAGATGGCAATCCATATATGATGTAAAAACTAAGCAATGCAAGACAACATGCATGACATGGGTAATATAACCCTGCCAAGTTTGAGCATAGACCTCAGTGGGAAATAGGACTGGTCATCAGTCTCTGAATCCTCCTCTGAGGAGCTCTCTGTAACTAGCAACATGTCTGCTTCAGCAGGTAGCATTGTCTACTCTGAATACCTTGTTTTCACTCCAGATACTTCCATCACCGCTTCAAATGGCTGATGCACAGGAAGAGTAGTTGAATATACAAACGTTGTCGACAAATGGAACACGTAATACAAAAAAATGATAGCATGATATAATTCACATACATGATGATTGGCTAAATAGCATGGCATTGCATAATTCACATATATAATGCCTTTGCAACAAGATAGCATTGTATAATTCACATATATAATGTCTTGCAACAAGATGGCAATGCATAATTCACATATATGGTAATTAGACACTGAACAGGTGGCATTCACACAAAGCATGTCTAAACTAATCAAATGACATAGCAATGCGAGACACCATACGCATGATATGACCAACATAACCCGGCCAAGTTAGAGCATACACCTTGGGGGAATAGGACTGGTCATCTGTCTCTGAATCCTCCTCTGAGGAGCTATCCATTACCAGCGAGATATGCGCTTCGTCAGATAGCATAGTCTGCTCTGAAGACCTTGTTTTCACTCCAGAGTTTGCCATCACCGTGTCAAATGGCTGATGCACACGAAGAGCAGTTGAATGTACTAGCATTGTTGACAAATGTAATATGTAACGAAAAAAAAGGATGGCCTGATATAATTTACATATAAGATGACTGGCTAAGCAGGATGGCATTGCAAAATTCACATATATGATGCCTGGTTAAACAAGATGGCTTTGCATAATTCACATAAATAATGAATAAACTAAACAGATGGCATTCACACAAAGGATGTCTAAACTAAGCAGATGACATATTTGATGTATAAAGTAAGCAATGCAAGGCACCATATGCATGATATAACCAACATCAGCATGCCAAGTAAGAGCGAAGAACTCAGGGGGTAAATAGGAGTTGTCTTCTCCTTCTGAATCCCCCTCAGAACAAATATCTTCCTCTCGATTACAATCTGAAATGCGTGGAGGGGGGCTGCCTTTGCGCCTTCCATGGAGCGATGTCTGCATGAAATTTTATTGCCACGCAAGGCTCGTCTCTTTTGCTCTGCATGTTCAGTTCCATTGTTTACAATAACTGTCATGCATAGGAATAAAACATAGTGAGATTATGTAAGGAGTGCATGCAGAAATCCAGAGTGATGGTAGCAACCTGTGGATAGACCCAAAACCAATAATAGCAGGCAGATAGTGGCTTCAGTTAAAAAATACAGATAATGGCTTCTTTACTGTTTGTTTCCCACCCAACATGAAACTCATAGTAGACACCGGAGATTAACCAGATAGTAGAGAGATACTATTGATTGCGGCCCCGATATGTACCCCACAACCATTTAAAAACTCAAGTTTGACCATTAGTTTGGAGCTAACTTAGAGTCTAATCGGTGAACAGGACGATAAAGTAGCATGTAATATTAAGCGATGCATAACGCAAGTAGGCACGAAAGAGTGCGACCTCTCTTGCGGACCCGTGTAGTCCTCGAGGTCATCTGCTCGGTTGATGATGGTAATGCAGTTGTCATGGCTGCCGGCGGCGGGGAAGGAGATCTGAGGCGGTGAAAGACAGTCTGGAGGCCGGATCCCTGCTGTGCTGGACCCTTCTATCGTTGGAGCAGCTGAGCTGGGGTGGACGACGTCGCAGCAGGAGCAGGACAAACCACGCAAGGTTTTCTTTGAGAACTATCTGTAAGAGAAGTAATTCTGTAAGGGCTCATTTGAATTTGAGGATTCCAACAATGCAGGGATAGGAAATAGATAGGAATAGGATAGGAATGCACATGCAAAACAGAGAATTTAAAAACACAGGATTTCTGCCAATCTGGGTGTTTGATTCACAACAATTGGAAGATCACATGATGCAAAGAAGCATGGTGGGATTAAGTCAAACCATAAGAAAATGTACGGTTATAATGCTATTATGCTACTATCTCTTAGTCTTGTGCTTCATGAATAGGAATTTGAAAAGGAGGACAAGTGAAAATTAAAATTCCTACGTTTTTTCTTTCAAGGAGACACAAAGGAACAAATCTGTGTGCTCAGTGGACAATATATATAACATGTAGAGTAAAAAAGAGATGCAACAAGTGTACAACCTCTTTGGCGAAGCCATGTCGATCTCAGCGTGATTGGGTTGGCCGGTGAGGATGCTCCCGCTGACTTTGCTGTCAGAGGAGGGGAAGAAGATCTTAGGCGTCTGGAGATGGAGCCCGAGGTACTGCTCCGCTGCGACGGAGGGTTTCGTTGTTGGAGCAGCTCCGGTGAGTTGTACGACGACGAGGCTGAAGCAGGACAAGAGAGTAGCATCTCCAATACATGACGTAAAATACATAACCACAAAGTGCTAGATGTCAAATACATCAGCCGCTCATCTCTGAACTTAACTGTCGAAATTGAATTTAATTATCGAAACTGAACTTAACTATGAAACTGAACTTAACTGTCGAAACACAATTTTGCTGTCAAAACTGAATTTTGTTGTCGAAACTGAACGCACTAGCAAGGTGAGGCTACACATCGGTCGACCGACTTTTTCATCTCTGGTCAGTCGATTTTGCAGCCGTTGGATACGAAATCAAGGGCATGCGGTTCATCTTCAACCTCCACCCCTCTGAGCCGCCAGCCACCACCGGCCAAACAGCAGCCCCACGCCAGCGGTGCGCCGCCCCGCCCGCCCCGAAAACACTCGCCACCGCCGGTCCGCCGCC
>NC_041382.1:396837723-396862870 GCF_002162155.2 Triticum dicoccoides
CACCCCGGCGAGCCCCCCCCTGAAAATCGACTGACCAAAAGTCGATTCAGTTGACTGAAGTGTAGCTAAATCAGAGCAGCATCGCAAGCAAGAGCAAGAACGAGAGCAGCAACGCGAGCAAGAGCAATAGCAAGAGCAGACCAGGCAGGGGACTGAGAGTAAGAGCAGAGCAGCAGCGCGAGCGAGAGCTAAAGCAGTAGCAGCTCCTACTGATGTGGACGTCACCGCTGAGGGAGCGACGCCGCCATGGATGGAGCCGCGTCGTGTCGGCTCGGGACCGAGTGCCGGCAGCACCATGAGATCGAATCAAGAAGAAAATGCGGCGATTAGTGTGCAACCTCTTTAGTGGCGCCGATTACGCCGCAGCTTCATCCGAGGAAACGGTGATGATGATGCTTTTCCGGTGGTGCAGGTGAAGACGGCGGTGTGGGAATGGAGGTGGCGTGAAAGACGAGGGGAACGTCGGGGCAGCTCCTTGGAGGTGGAGGATGGGGTGGCTGAACCGGCAGGATGACGAGATCACAACGGATCCTCATCCGGTACGGTGGATGAGGGACGTCTAGGTGTTGCTGTGGACGACGTCGTCGGGGAAAAGGCTCCGGCTGGGTGGTGGACGGAGTAGCGTGTGGTGTTTCGTCGCGGGTTTTCGTGGCCTCGATGTACGAATGGGTGGGCGGATGGGATGGCAGTGGGGAACCATGTCTTAGGGACGCGCTTGTCCGAAATGTGGGGTAAGTTATGAAAGTACCCCCACCGATTTGAGGCGGTTCTTTCGATTCAGGTGTACCACGGGCATTTCGCGTGTCGGGATTTCACAGGAGGTGGGAGTTTTCGCGCGCATTGTAATTTCAGAATAGCAAGGCGCGGGTTGAGATGGAGGGAGTTATCGGAGCACAACGAGACAAAGATATATCTTAAATATTTTGGGCTAACAAGGTGCGGGTTGAAATTTGCGGACAAGCCTAACGTGTACTGTACCAAATCAATGCGCACTACAAATGTCATTCAAAACTTTGAATTCATGTTATGTTCAATTAAAATATTTTGCTACGTGTATAATGCATGCAACCTACTACTCAAATGAACGTTTTAGTGCATTCCAAACGTATATACTACCGCTTCAATATGAACTAAATTTGAATTCGTTTCTCTATTTGAATAAGATCTACAGTAAATATTGTTGTGAAGTCAAAGCATTTGAATTAGTTTCTTTGTTTTAATAAGATCTACAATTATCATTATTGTCAAGTTAAACCATCATTTGTGTATTATCTTCACAACACACCACATGATTAGTCTCGAGTTACATATGAACTATTTGTACTATATGAACTTGAACTCGATTTTTTTAATCCACTTTATTTTGATTTCAAATCACATTACATTTCTAGCTCTAGCTAGATCTTCATAATCTAAACCATGTCTCATATGTATAATGTGTTTATCACATTATGTATGGTGCCCCACCCCCTACGCCTACAAGTATTTAGATGTGAGTTGCAAACACCACACATTACCACAAATTCAAATAAAATGTGAGAATGTTCGATATATAGTATTGTTTAGATTGTTCGATATTTAGTTGTAAGCTGCAAACGCCACACATTATCACAAATTCAAATAAAATGTGAGATTGTTTGATGTATAGTATGGTTTAGATTGTTCAGCATTTAGCTTTGAGTTGCAAACGCCATGCATTATCACATTATGGTATAACATGTGCACAACACGTGTACCACCGCTATATTCATGCATGCAATGTTTAAAACACTATGATTGTTGGGATCTACGGTAGGGTGCGTCGACTGCAAATTAAAATTTCCTACGCGCAGAACAACCAAGAACATGCTACGGGAGATGGATCACGGTTCACTACCACTAGACGCACAGTGTTGTGCAAGGAAAGAAGAGTTAGGGCAGCGCGTCCGCGTGGATCGTCTCCTCCTCGTCCGATCTCCCTCGAACAACCGATCGTCCGATCCCACGTACAAGTTCGCTGGAGCGGTGCAAGTGCGCCATCTCTAACAGTATCCGCGCGTGCAAGAGGAACACCGTGCGGCGGACTGCTAGGTCCGATCACATAGTCGGCAGCGAGTGGAGGTGGCTATTCGCAACACATGCAAACCCTAGTCACAGCGCCGAAGCGATCAACCGCATGAGTGTGCCATACCTCCACTTTATATAGGCGTCCGTCACGGGCACAACACTTGGGCCTCGCGCAGGCCCTAAAGCCCACAAGTCTACTCGGCCACAATCCGAATACAGCTCGGATCAATCCCGACCAGTGTCTTCGGATCCGTCCTCGTAGGTTCCTTCCCTTAAGCGCGCGACCCCTTAGGTTCAAGTCGGCTTGGTCGCAGTTCGGATCACCTCTGAACTGCACGGTTAGTAGCGGCCTCTAGTAAGGCATGTCGAAACACCAAGCAGACCATGAAGCTGATTAGGCGAACCTGTACATCATACTTCTGTTCCCTTTGCCACACGATATATGTTGTCGGGCTCAAGGCAAGTCTGTCATCCTTGTGGTATCCCGTCCTCTTTCTCGTTCCGGTGATGCCGACCACTATCCGGATTATCTCATAATCCTTGTCGCATGGCCATGCTTATCCTGGTCGGATCACATGAGGGGCCCAGAGTATATCTCTCCTGATCGGAGGGGCAAATCCCATCTTGCTCGACCATGTCTCGTAGCATGGGTCTGGACAAGCCTGAAACCTACCTTTGTAACTACCTAGTTACGGATTGGCGTTTGGTCGGCCCAAAGCAGGTCTGTCACCATCCCGAGTATATGCGTCAGCTCAGGTCTTAGGACATAGAACATATGTTGTACTAGAGACTCACAGATGACATATCGCTGCATCTCATAGTTGGGTCTGTCCGACTCGGACCTTATCTCGACTCAGATCTGACTATGTCGAATCCGACCAGACCTTTCCAAGTCCATATTATCCGGTTAGCATCCAATGCTCCATGGCTAGTGAGACCAAGCCATCGACCGTGTCATATGCTAGTCTAGTCGGCTGCGTGTCCACACAGCCCTTTCGACTAGGGACCTTTTAGGACAATCATCATACAATGTATAGTCCCACAAACAAGTCACGTACTTGCTGATACACATCATTGATAATGTCCAAGGGCGATCTTTATTCATAAACACATAGGAAATATCATCATACATGATTGCCTCTAGGGCATATCTCCAATAGTCTCCCACTTGCACTAGAGTCAATCAAATAGACATCGAATGCCCATAGCTCTAACGTGCCCCTCATGCTTGGGTTGTGGAAGCAGCCTAGTCAACGGATCTGCAACATTTGCATCCGTGTGAATCTTGCATAACTCTACATCACCATCCTTTATGATCTTTCATATCAGGTGATATTTCCGATCTATGTGTCTGACCTTGTGGTGATTCCTCAGCTCCTTGGCTTGTGCGATGGCACCAGAATTATCACAATAAAGGTCCAGCGGTTTCACCGAGGTTGGGAAAATACCAAGATCATCCAAAAAATGCCGGATCCAAACACCTTCCTTTGCAGCTTCACAAGCTGCAATGTATTCGGCTTCTATGGTAGAATCAGCCACCGTATCCTACTTGGAACTCATCCAGTGCACTGCTCCTCCATTCAAGAAATACATGAATCCGGACTGTGATCAACAATCATCTCTGTCGGTTTGGAAACTAGCATCAATGTAACCCCTTACGACGAGCTCTTCCTCACCTCCATAAACTAGAAACATCTGTTTAGTCCTTTTCAGGTACTTCAAAATAGTCTTTACCGTTGCCCAGTGACTCTCACCTGGGTTGGCCTGGTATCTACTTGTTAGGCTTATTGCAAAAGCAACATCAGGCCTTGTACATATCATGGCATACATGATGGATCCGATTGCAGAGGCATACGGAATCCTACTCATCCTGCTTCGCTCATCAGATGTCGAAGGACTCTGAGTCTCGCTTAGCCTTATGCCATGTGATAGTGGCAAGAACCCTTTCTTCGCCTCACTCATGTTGAACCGCTTCAACACTTATGTACGTGCTCCGGCTTAAGCCGAGCACCCTCCTCGATCTATCTCTATAGATCTTAATGCCTAAAATATACACTGCCTCACCAAGGTCTTTCATCGAAAACTTGCCATTCAATGATCCCTTGACCAAGTTTAGCATCGAAATATTGTTCCCAATCAACAATATGTCATCCACATACAAGATCAAAAACACTATCGAGCTCCCACTTAACTTCTTGTATAAACGAGAGTCCTCTTCACTTTTGATGAAACCAAGACCAGTGACGACCTCATCAAAACGAATATTCCAGCTCCGAGATGCTTGCCTCAACCCATAAATGGATCTCTTAAGCTTGCATACCTTACTAGTGCTAGTCGGATCGACAAAACCCTCGGGATGTATCATATACACGTCCTCGGTTAAATTTCCGTGAAGGAAAGCCGTTTTGACATCCATCTGCCATATCTCATAATCGAAATATGCAACTATAGCTAGTACGATCCTCACCGACTTTAGCATCGCTACCGGCGAGTAAGTCTCGTCGTAGTTAATTCCTTGAACTTGTCCATAACCCTTAGCGACAAGCCGAGCTTTGTGGATCTGAACATTTCCATCCACATTTTTTTTCTTCTTAAAGTCCCATTTGTAACCAATGGTCGTTACGCTAGGTGGCGGATCAACCAAGTCCCAGACTTGATTCTCATCCATGGACTTTAACTCGGATCTCATGGCCTCCAGCCATGCCTTGGAATCTAGGCTCACCATCGCTTCCGCATATGTGGCCGGTTCGTCGCTTTCTAGCAACAATACATCACGCACTCTGCGCAATCTTTCCGACCTCCGTGGTTCCGGTGCCGCTTCCACTACGGGTTCCCTGACTGACTCCGGTATGATCTCATCAGTAGCCGAGCCGTCCCTGAGTGGTCCTTGAATTTCTTCGAGTCGGACAATCCTCCCACTGGCCTCCCGACTGAGAAACTCTTTCTCAAGGAAAACCCCGTTCCGAGAAACAAACACTTTGTTCTCTTCCCGGTTGTAGAAGCTACATCACAAGGTTTCCCTCGGATATCCCACAAATATGCATTTATCCGACTTGGGTGTAAGCTTATCTGACATAAGTCGCTTGACAAATGCTTCACAACCCCAAATCTTTAGAAAAGACAAACTAGGACTCTTCCAAGTCCACATCTCATGTGGTGTCTTGTCTACGGATTTTGATGGTACCCTATTAAGTGTGAAAGCTGCAGTTTCTAGAGCGTATCCCAGAATGACAAGGGTAAATCCGATTTGCTCATCATAAATTGGACCATGTCAAACAAGGTCCTATTCCTCTGTTCCGACACGTCGTTTCTCTGTGGCGAACCCGGAGGTGTGAGCTGAGGTACTATACCTCGACTTTTCAGATGATCATCAAACTCCTGGCTCATGTACTCACCTCCACGAACAGATCGTAGAAGCTTTATAGTCTTCCCGGGCTGATTCTCTACCTCGTTCTGAAACTCTTTGAACTTTTCAAAAGTCTCCGACTTGTGCCTCATCCAATAGATATATCCATATCTACTCAAGTCGTCGATAAAAGTCACGAAGTACTGATAGCCACCTCTGGCAGTTGTGCTCATTGGACCACACACATCACTGTGTATAAGTTCCAATAGCTCAAACGCCCTCTCGCAACTCTTTGCGAAAGGAGACTTAGTCATCTTGCTGAGCAAGCATGATTCGCATGTCTCGAATGACTCAAAGTCGGATGAAGTTAGGAGCCCATCATCATGGAGCTTCTTCATGCGTTTCAGACTAATGTGTCCAACCGGCAATGCCAGAAGTATGTCGGATTTATCTCATTAGGCTTATGCCTCTTGACATTCATGTTATAGACCGGTTCATGTTCTAGATTCAATATAAATAGCCCATCAATAATGGGTGCATAGCCGTGGAACATACCATTCTAAAATATCAAACAACCATTGTCCTTTAAATTGAATTCATAACCTTGACTCATCAAACATGAGGCAGAAATAATGTTCCGACTAAGTGCAGAAATGTAATAACAATTATTCAATTCCATAATTAATCCGGAAGGAAGCTGGAGCTGCATCGTGCCAACCTCCAACGCAGCAACTCTTGCTTTGTTGCCGACCCTGATGTCAATCTCCCCTTGTGCCACACGCCTAGTTCTTACCAGCCCCTGCATCGAGTTGTAAATATGAACAACCGATTGGGTATCAAATACCCAAGAGCCACTAGCTATGTCAGCAAGGTAAATGTCTATAACATATGCAACAAGTGTACCTTTGCCTGAAGAAGCATTTCCCGCCTTCTTGCCATGCTCTGCAAGCCATGCTACAGTTCCTCTTCCAGTGACCGGTCTCCTTGCAGTGATAGCAAATGGTCTTCGAGTCCGGTCCAGACTTCGGCGTAGCAGCAGATGTTACCGTCTCCGTGCCCTTCGCCTTAGCCTTTTTCTTGGACCAACTCTTCTTGAACTTAGCCGATTTCTGCACCATCAACACTTGATGCGTGCCTTTCTTAATATCCTACTCTGCCACTTTGAGCATCCCATGCAATTCAGTGAGCTTCTTATCCATGCCATGCATATGATAGTTCGAGATGAACGTCCTATAGCTGGGCGGAAGAGAACCCAGAACAGCGTCAGTAGCCAGCTCATCCAAGAGCGGGAAACCCAAACGATCCAAAGCTTGCACATATCAGATCATCTTGATCACATGTGGGCTTAGTGGATCACCTTCCTTCAGCTTGCAATCCATCAAGGATCTCCAGACATTGAACCTTTCGGTCCTAGCCTGTGTCTGAAACATGCTCTTGAGACTCTCGATCATATCATAAGCCTCAACATTTTCAAAATGTTGCTGCAAATCGGGCTCCATACAAGCCAGCATCAGACAGTTGATCTCCGTTGATTCATCAATGAGTTTCTGGTAGGCATTCTTAGTTGTGGCATTAGCATTATCGGCAGGTTCCTCTGGAAGTGGATCCTCTAGAACATGTTCCTTTTTATCATGCTTGTGAACAATTCTCGGATTTCTATACCAGGTGGTAAAGTTTGTTCCATTCAGTTTATCCTTTTCCAGAATTGATTTCAATGCAAAGTTGGGTTGAGCAGGTGGTGCCATTGACCTACAACATAAAATATGCAATCACTAAGCAATGTGTTTATGTAGAGTAATGCTAGCCTAAATAGAAATACTCCCACTGAAGTCAGCATCCCTCCGCAACTCTCAATGATTCAGGATCCGTCTAGCGCTTGCGACTAGTGAGCTTTAGCATCACCGTTAGCCAACATACCTATTCGGTAAGCAACTCCTTGCTAATCGTATCTCTATACGACCCTGTCGGTCGGGAAGTTATCTCATACCCCGGCTCCCAAGCTTCTTTGCCACAAGGCCCAAAACCATTTTGATAGCCTTGTCAAGTTAACCTGATGCAGTGCATGTCCATGTACGACACGAACCCTTCAGTTCAAGGACACCCAGCAACATCGGGAATGGCAATTTACTTGATATTCATGAGGGATCTTTCTACCATTCTAACATGCATAGAAACAAAGAAGCATAACAATCACAAATAAACACATATTGTGAAATATTATGGCTCCTTCATGGACGTTCTTCCAGGTCGGCTCCGACTCCGATGACCATCTAGGAACTCCATCTTGTTTGCTATGCCGGGACGCCAAGCCACCAACCTGATCTCTATTATCCAACTACTACAACTAGTAATGAATTTACATAGAGTCACAAGTCGACACGCGGGTCGTTATACAATATAATGACAGCACTTTGGCTCCTGCCGGCTGACAAACATGACATGCATGCCATGTGTAAATTACACACATGCATCACATACACATGAGCCATACTATTCACATCAAACCTGCAAAACAAAGTTATGCATAGAATCGTATTCTACCGGTTTGTGTGTCGGGTACGAAATACACGGCGCTACGCACACGGCGGTCCCGCTGAACTCCGATCACATCTGAACTCCAATCACGCCGAATTTTCTGATCTGACCGATCTTATCGATCATTGCAAGTCCGATTCGGGTTTATGTTTCACTTTTAACCCCAATGGCGGATACCGACCGGTAGGGGTAGGTTGTGTCACGACCTCATCGACTCCTATCATTAGAAAACATAGCATCAACGATCCCCATGCGCAGTTGATCACATCAACCGTGCACATAGCCGATTTCATCAAGGTCAACAGATCTCATCTGCTGCCTCCACATATCTAATATGCATATGATCCGAAACCAAATCCTATGGCAGAGGCTCTGATACCACTGTTGGGATCTACGGTAGTGTGCGTCGACTGCAAATTAAAATTTCCTATGCGCAAAACAACCAAGAACATGCTACGGGAGATGGATCACAGTTCATTACCACTAGACGCGGAGTGCCGTGCAGCGGAAAAAGAGTTGGGGCAGCGCGTCCGCGTGGATCGTCTCCTCTTCATCCAATCTACCTCGAACAGCCGATCGTCCGATCCCTCGTACAAGTTCGTCGGAGCGGCACAAGTGTGCCGCCTCTAACGGTATCCACGCGTGCAAGAGGAACACCGTGTGGCGGATTGCTAGGTCCGATCACATAGTCGGCGGCGAGTGGAGGAGGCTATTCGCAACACATGCAAACCCTAGTCGCAGCGCCGAAGTGATCAACAACATGAGTGTGCTGCACCTCCACTTTATATAGGCGTCCATCGCGGGCTCAACACTTGGGCCTTGCATGGACCCTAAAGCCCACAAGTCTACTCGGCCACAATCCAAATACAGCTCGGGTCACTCTCGACCAGTGTCTTCGGATCCGTCCTTGTAGGTTCCTTCCCTTAAGCGCGCGACCCTTAGGTTCAATTCGGCTTGGTCGCAGTTCGGATCACCTCCGAACTGCATGGTTGGTAGAGGCCTCTAGCAAGGCATGCCGAAACACCAAGCAGACCATGAAGCTGGTTAGGCGAACCTGCACATCATACTTATGTTCCCTTTGCCTCACGATATATGTTGTCGGGCTCAAGGCGAGTCTGTCATCCTTGTGGTAGCCTGACCTCTTTCTCGTTCCGGTGATGTCGACCACTATCCGGATTATCTCATAATCCTTGTCGCATGGCCATGCTTATCCTGGTCGGATCACACGAGGGGCCCAGAGTATATCTCTCCTGATCGGAGGGGCAAATACCATGTTGCTCGACCATGTCTCGCAGCATGGGTCTGGACAAGTCTGAAACCTACCTTTGTAACTACCCAGTTACGGAGTAGCGTTTGGTCGGCCCAAAGCAGGTCTATCACCATCCTGAGTACATGCGTCAGCTCAGGTCTTAGGACATAGAACATATGTTGTACTAGAGACTCACAAATGACATATCGCTGCGTCTCATAGTGTCTGTCCGACTCGGACCTTATCTCGACTCTGATCCGACTACGTCGAATCCAACCAGACCTTTCCAAGTCCATATTGTCCGGTTAGCATCAATGATCCATGGCTAGTGAGACCAAGCCATCAACCGTGTCATATGCTAGTCTAGTCAGCTGCACGTCCACCCAGCCCTTTCGACTAGGGACCTTTTAGGACAGTCATCATACAATGTATAGTCCCACAAACAAGTCACATACTTGCATATACACATCGTTGATAATGTCCAAGGACTATCTTTATTCATAAACACATAGGAAATATCATCATACATGATTGCCTCTAGGGCATATCTCCAACAATGATCTCCTATTCAAATATATGAATCCGCTTTCATATCAAATTATGATCGTTGTTAGTCTCTTACACCCACACAATCCTCTAACCTTTGTAGGTACCACTAACTTTCTCTCGTGCAGGCACACGCCCTCCTCGCCCTCCCCCTCCCTCGCATTCTATCCACCGGGCACATGATTTTTTTCTTTAGGTCGTTCTCCCAGAGTCTCCACAACTCCTTTGCAACACACACAGATTGATAAACCTCTCCAGCGATGCCTTCCTACAACATACACACGCCTTCAATCTCCTCCTCTATGTGTCCTTGCCTCGTGTACGGTCACACACACATGTAAACTATCGCCCCTCTTTTCATCGATCTCACAATCGCATACTCCTCCCCCTATCTAGCTAGTAGTTGGGCCTCTTGCACCACCTCATAGCTCCATTCTCTCTGTCTATCCGTCTCGCTGGGCCTTATTTGCCTCTAACAAATGGACGTACACCGACCGTTCTCTCGCTATACATATAGCCAGCTAGGTCCTTATAACTCGTTTTTACCCACGCGTCGATCGATCTACCTCATTAGTTGTGTCTCTCCCTTCCTCCGACAACCAACAATTGATCTACCGATCTAGTTAGGTTTGCTTACCAAACACATGGTTCCCCTTCATCATCCATGGATGCGTCCCGACAGATCTATCACGCACAGGCACACACAGAAACACATCCCCACTCTTATTGATAACATTGCAGTTCCACCCTCAGTTTGTCTAGTAGGCCTCTCCCGCCATCTTCGAGAAGCAACTCCATCACCCATCCAGCACTCTACCCCTCTCCCTCCCTCCCTCTCTCCTCTCTCTCTCTCTGTGTGTCCCATCATATTTCCCGTCCTTCAGTTATGTATGGATGTCGACCGATCTCCCTCAAGACATAGCTGGGTCTCTCCTTCTCAACACATATACGAGTCGTTCTACCTCTATAGTTAGGCCTCTGCCTACCCCACCCCCACCCCCTTCCCCCCACACACCGATACATCGAGCGCTCTAGTCGTGTCTCCTTGCCACACACAAACTTGACATGTGCTCTCTAACGTTCCGGTAGGCCAGTCGCCCTATATCTTTGACTTGCACACACACACACAATTTCGATGGCTCTCTTCATCGATCTCGCACCCACCCACTTGATCCTCTCATCGACTCTATCGATAGCTATGACCCCTCCCTCTCTTCTCGTGGATTGCCCGACCCTCTATATATGATATGGATAGGCCTCCATTTCACACACATTGCATGCAAAATTTTGTTTGAGATGTCATCGACACATATTCCTACAAATAGTTCACGAAAATCAACCCCCACCCCACCCCCACCCCCACCCCAAAACAAAAAACACTCACGAACACGGTTTGTATCTCTCACACACACCCACGTAGGTGGGGGACGTGCATGAAGAGAAGAGGTGCATGCACGGCGCACGTACTCCCGTCTCTTTCCCAACCACACCCGCGTGGGTACACGGTAGAGCTCATTTCTGTTCGAAAAAGGCAGCCCATGTGGTAATTTGGCACGTGTACTGGTTGTCCACTTGGTGGAGGGAGGATCGTCTACCACAGGTGAACAAACAAATTGCGACTTGACGCGTTATGTTAAATTAAAAAAAGAGGCAAACCATGTGGGGCCTACCTTAGAGGCAAGGCTCTATACACTGGAGTACTTTTGATGTATCCCGTCAACTCGCAGAACGAGGAGAAGCTTGCTTAGTACACCGTCTCCCCTGCCCACGGGCGCGGTGGCTCGCAGGATGAGGTGAAGCTTGCTCCGCCTTACGCCTGCTCCCTCGCCCATGCGCGCGGTGGCTCGCAGGACGAGGAGACAAATTTACTACTCCCTCCGTTTACTCCTCGTCCCTACTACCTTGGTTATAGAGATTATATCATATTGTTTGGAATATATATGTCCTTTAGTAGATTTCTATATGAACTACTAGTACATACTCCAAACACTGATGTATATAGACGTATTTTAGAGTGTAGATTCACTCATTTTGCTCCGTATGTAGCACTCTCCCTTGCCCCTCGACCCTCGCCCGCGTGGTGAACGTGCAGCAATTCATTCGGTCTCATATAGCCACTACCATTATTGCTCGACTTCCCAAAGAGGCGAAGAGCCAATCGCAAGGTTAATATTTTGGAGATGCCGCAAGGTTATAGGAGAATGAGTAGTAGGTGCCGCGTCATTTATAAATAAAGTTTTTTTTCTTAAGTGGCACGTACGCAATATGATAGGTTTATATGGAGAGAAAAGGAAACCACTCCACTATATACATAGTCAGGACGGGCCAGCCTACACGGTTGCTTGCTGGGGTTGCTCTCTTCACACTCTTTCTCACAAAATGACCGTGGCCACATCTCTAACATCCCCGCGGATCACGACCGCTGGGGGAAGGGGTGGATGCTAAGTGTAGATGCGGTCGCCGTCACCGACGGCGAAAACCCACTGTCGGCACGTCCCGGTCAGGGGTCCCCGCTGTTCTCTCTCACAAAGCCGGTGAGGTTGCCTTCGTCCCTTGCTCACTGCCGCGATGTGGGCAGTTGCCGCCTCCCTCCACCCTCCTCAAGGTTGAGCTACGTCCCTCAGGTACAACTCCCTTTACAGCCGGCTTGCACCACTGCTCCAGCTGCCCACATCACTTCCTGTGGATATTTCTCTACTTCTTTGCCCCGCACATACCTCTACTGGCTTCTACGTACTATATTTGTGATGAATTTATGTCTCATCAACTAGTCCCGGTAATCTTATTCTAATCACGCTTCTTCAATCTCTTTGCCACAGGGATGCTCATCTCGATTTTGGTGAAACTGCATAAAATGATCTGATGGTCAAAAGGTTGCATACTTCATTTACTAGGAAGCTTGAACGTTGCCAGCAAATTGAAGCCTGGTTAGGGTTCACGGTTCAAGGGCTAGGGACTGAATGGATCGTTTTTTTCTTTAGTTGACTCTGTTCCAAAATAAGTGTCAACTTTAGTAGTAGTACAACTTTGTACTAAAGTTTGCACAAAGTTGAGACACTTATTTTGGAACGGAGGGAGTACATATATGCTATGATCTGTCAATCATTGAGATGCAATAGCATGCATGTTAGTCTCCTTTGTATTTGATGAAATGTTGCAATGGGCAACCTTGGATGCAAGATACATGTACAGAAGCTGGAAGCTTCATAGCATTGTACAAATTTATCTCGCTGATAAATTACAGTACGTACTATACTAGTACTTCCTCCATTCCTAAATATAAGTCGTTGTAGAGATTTCACCATGAACCACATGCGGATGTATATAGATGCATTTTAAGTGTAGATTCATTCATTTTGTTCCGTATGTAGTTCACCTAGTGGAATCTCTACAAATACTTATCTACTAGTAATAGCTAGCCCCCACTACTAGGAATTCTCTATCCTCTCCTTGAGCCACATCATCAAAATTAATGTAGCCGTTAGATGAACTAAATCAGTCTTTAATAGCCGTCTGATCTAGACGTTGAGAGGCTCCGCACTAAGCCACATGCATGTTGGGGAACGTAGTAATTTCAAAAAAGTTCCTACGCACACGCAAGATCATGGTGATGGCATAGCAACGGGAGGGGAGAGTGTTCGTCCACGTACCCTCGTAGACCGTAAGCGGAAGCGTTATGACAACGCGATTGATGTAGTCGTACGTCTTCACGATCCGACCGATCCAAGTACCGAACGTACAGCACCTCCGAGTTCTGCACACGTTCAGCTCGATGACGATCTCCGGCCTCCGATCCAGCCGAGCTCCGGAGATGAGTTCCGTCAGCACGACGGCGTGGTGACGATGATGATGTTCTACCGGCGCAGGGCTTCGCCTAAACTCCGCGACGATATAACCGAGGTGGAATATGGTGAAAGGGGGCACCGCACACGGCTAAGGAACGATCCGTAGATCAACTTGTGTGTCATGGGGTGCCCCCTGCCCCCGTATATAAAGGAGGGAGGGAGGAGGAGGCCGGCCCTAGGAAGGGGCGCGCCATGGGGAGTCCTACTCCCACCGGGAGTAGGATTCCCCCTTTCCTAGTCCAACTAGGAGTCCTTCCATGTAGTAGGAGTTGGAGACTAGGAAGGGGAAGAGAGAAGGGAAGGAAGGAGGGGGTGCGGCCCCTCCCCCTAGTCCAATTCGGACTAGGCCATGGGGGGGGGGGCGCGGCCTGCCCTAGGCAGTCCCTCTCTCTTTCCCGCAGGGCCCAATAAGGCCCAATACTTCTCCCCGGCGAATTCCCGTAACTCTCCGGTACTCCGAAAAATACCCGAATCACTCGGAACCTTTCCAAACTCTGAATATAGTCGTCCAATATATCGATCTTTACGTCTCGACCATTTCGAGACTCCTCGTCATGTCCCCGATCTCATCCGGGACTCCGAACTCTTTCGGTACATCAAAACTCATAAACTCATAATATAACTGTAATCGAAACCTTAAGCGTGCGGATCCTACGGGTTCGAGAACTATGTAGACATGACCTAGAACTATTCTCGGTCAATAACCAATAGCGGGACCCGGATGCCCATATTGGCTCCTACATATTCTACGAAGATCTTAATCGGTCAAACCGCATAACAACATACGTTGTTCCCTTTGTCATTGGTATGTTACTTCCCCGAGATTCGATCGTCGGTATCCAATACCTAGTTCAATCTCGTCACCGGCAAGTCTCTTTACTCGTTCTGTAATGCATCATCCCGTAACCAACTCATTGGTCACATTGCTTGCAAGGCTTATAATGATGTGCATTACCGAGAGGGCCCAGAGATACCTCTCCGATAATCGGAGTGACAAAACCTAATCTCGAAATACGCCAACTCAACATGTACCTTCGGAGACACCTGTAGTACTCCTTTATAATCACCCAGTTACGTTGTGACGTTTGGTAGTACCCAAAGTGTTCCTCCGGTAAACGGGAGTTGCATAATCTCATAGTTACAGGAACATGTATAAGTCATGAAGAAAGCAATAGCAACATACTAAACGATCAAGTGCTAAGCTAACGGAATGGGTCATGTCAATCACATCATTCTCCTAATGATGTGATCCCGTTAATCAAATGACAACTCTTTTGTCCATGGCTAGGAAACATAACCATCTCTGATAAACGAGCTAGTCAAGTAGAGGCATACTAGTGACACTATGTTTGTCTATGTATTCACACATGTATTATGTTTCCGGTTAATACAATTCTAGCATGAATAATAAACATTTATCATGAAATAAGGAAATAAATAATAACTTTATTATTGCCTCTAGGGCATATTTCCTTCAATGCAAGCATGCAGAAATACCGTGGCATGCATGTGAGTAGGTTTTAAATCACATCAACTTGTCTCCATGCAAGCATGCACCGGTAGCATGCATGTAAGTGAGCTTTTAAGTCCCATTAACATGTCAAAAAGAAGAATATAATCCCATTATGCAGTAGGAGTTGGCTGATCTTTTTTCCTTACGTCAGATGATCTAAATGATGATGGGAGTTTATTTAGTTTGGCTACCACATTTTTCATGCAGTTATAGAGTTTTTTTAGTTCTATGAAATCTATAATTTTGCGCAGAGAGATATACGCTTGTTCCGAGGCAACGCGCGAGCACTCATCTAGTAATATTTAGGAATGGAGGGAGTACTATGTAAAGAGTTAGGTGTCGTATGGTGATAGTGTGAGGTGGGCCATGTAATCGCTGAGCCTGCGTGTTTTCACTGCTCTTGCACTCCATCGCTGTAAGAGTGGAGAAAATTATAATCTATTAATAGCTCCTGTCGCCGAAAGCGTGGGACATCCAGTAGTCCTACCACCTCAGTAATAAAGACCAATGAGCCGTCAAATCCCATAGACCCAGCAGTAAGTTGGACGGACGAAGCAACCATCACTCTTGCTCCAGTGAGAGGTCGCGTCCGCTCTGCCCGGGCATGAATGCGGCACCAATTCTTTGGAGTGGTGCTGACCGTTTCGGGAGGGAAGCGCGCACGGGCGATGGAGGGGCTTTGGGTGGGCCAGGCTGGTCAGGAGCGGGCGTGATAGTTGTCCGCATGTCCCTACCGGACACGCCCGAAAACGAGAGGATGCACCGACTCTCGCGGCTAAAATCGTACACTACAGACCATCTCTCTGTAGGAGTAGGTCGATCTGTCACTCTCTCTAACACACACATGTTGTTGAACACACACACACACACACACACACACACACACACACACACACACACATGCACCTTGGTCCTGTTGCACCTTTTAACGTGACTTATTACACCTAGACAGAGGGAGTAGTAAGTATACGAGATACGGTGGCACACTGACTTAAGTCGAATACAAGTGCGCAAAATTGTGTGCATGTTATAATAAGGATTCACTTAAAATAGTACATGAGCGAATAGAGAGGTCAATTGGACAGTTTTCCCGAGCAGTAGCGAGATGTGTGAGGTAAGATACACCGGTGGGGCTTTTAATTTTTCTTATTAATTTGTTTGTTTCACCCTATGAGTGGTGGGACCCAACATACTACGTGGAGAGAGGTAAGGTGACTAAGGCTGCATTATTTCTGCACCACTGTGGATAGTCTTACCACCAAAGCCACATGACACGATTATGATTGAAATCCCAATGACTCCCACACACACACAAAAACACGGCATGCTTGTCACACGAATGCAGGAATGTATAAAAGGTTATTTTCCTCTCGCTGAACATAATGGGAGGGTTGTGTAGCTGGTTAGCCTGTTCGCTCATCAAACTTGAGGTCTCGGGTTCGATAACTACACTTGAGCATAATTTGTGCCAGGAGGATTCTTTGACTGGTCAAAATGGATGGATACGGAGCTATACGATCTCGTAGTGACCGTATAATCACCTCATCACGTATAAGCTGCAACCTCGGCACTTATTTTCTAGGGTTTGCAGGCTTCACACTCTCTCTCCAGTATATATATACATGCTGGAGCCTTAGCACTTGTAGTTGCTCTCTTCACACTCTCTCGCCCTCTCCAGATCTAAACAAGACTTCATTGGCCTCTCTCACCCTCTCCAGATCTAAATAAGACTTCATTGGCCCCTCTCTCCCCTCACTGCTGCTCAAAGAGCCGGCAAGATCCGTCCGTCGGGAAGGGAAGGAGGCTTAACAATGTAGCCGTCGGCGAGGGAGGGAATCCACTACCGGCACAGCTGTTCATTCACCCAGCTGCGGCGCGGGAGGGCCTCCGACCCCTTCTTCTTCGCCACCATCCCGTCGTCCACCGAACCACGCCCTAAGAACCTTAAGGTATAATTTACTTACTCCACATGCATTGCTCTAGCTGCATGTATACCATGAATCTTGGACGTGGTTAAAAGAGGAAAGGAGTGGTGGAAAGTAGTGGGAAAAGTTGTATAAAGCATGAATCTAGGACGTGGTTCAAAGAGGAAATGAAGGGGGAAATTTGTATAGCATGAACCTAGGACGTGGTTCAAAGAGGAAAGGAATGGGGGAAAGTAGCGGGGAAAGTTGTATCACATAAATCTAGGATGTGGTTCAAAGAGGAAAGGAAGGGGCGAAAGTACTAGTATAGACTGGCTATCCAGCACGTACATTGGTCGAAAAGGGAAAACAATGACAAACGCAGTACGCACATCTGTAATGAACTGATCTTTTGTTTTGGGGGACAAGGCTGTAGAGTTTGAGCAGGACTAGATTTGCTGCTCTCACATAGGGAAAGTTGTCTCAAGATAACAAAACTGGGACCAACACAAATATGCTCCTTGGTTGTTTGTTCTTTGTTGCAACAGACTGTGCATGACCACAGTACATCAGTAGATGCACATGGTGCTGGTGCGTCCACTGTCCCATGCAACTCATTAGTTGTTGTTAATCTAAGGCCCTGTTTGGTTAAAAACTCCGTAGTCCCTACCTGCTTGGTTCCAGGGACTAAATATGGACTAGAGGTTATTAAATGACATGCTAAAAGACCATGTTACCCCTAGTAATGAACTAATAGAGACAAGGTGTGATGCGTGGCAGGGGCAACTATTGGAAAAAGTCCCAGAAAGACTTCCTCGTGGTCTTCTTTATTTAGTCCCAAATTCCCACTTTTAGTCCCTAAAAGTCCCTCCTGTTTGATTAAGATGGGACTAACATGGAGTTTTTTTAGTCCCTACACCAAAATGTCCCTGTAAACAAACACCCTCTTTTAATGCCGCTGGAAAATTGATACAATGCCACAGTTAAAAGCAAATTACTTGTTTAACGAATTTTATTGTTAATATTATCTCTATGTTAATATTAATCAATGCCACTATTTGAGAAATGCTACTGTCTTGCTTTCTTTCCCATTTAGATAAGGTAGATGCTTCTTTTTGTTGGCTTCTGTGTCATCCACCGTTATTGACCACTAATTGTTTCCTTTGCACCTCTGTGTAAACAAGGTTATCTACTTCACCTCGTTGCCATTGTGACCTTTTGTTGCACTGCACAAAACACTTTTGTTTTAAGAGTGTTTTGTGCAATTCAACCAAAATGTCACACCGACAATGTTGCTTGATTGCTTGATCTTAGTGGAACTGCACAAGAGGAGATCTTACTTCCTATCCGTGTTGGAAAATTGGTTCAGATCTTCTTCTTGTGAGTTGTTTGAATTCCGCATCATGAGAGGTTAGTACTAGCCATCTTTCACATGATTCTGCAATGTGCTTTCATATGTTGTGCTACTTGTATGATAATGTTGCTTGATTTTAGTGAATTGCACAAATGGAGACAAGACTTCCAATCTGTATGTGCATCATAATATCCCATTGAGGTAAGATAAGGATATTTCACAACTGTTGGCATGTATTTTGCCACTTTCATCAGAAAATTAAGTTTAGTAATATACTTGTGCTCCCTAATTGACATGCCAAATCTTACATTGAAGGCGAAGCTTGTCTGTTATTGAACCAAGTGATGAAGGGGAAGAACAAGTGGAAGAAAAACAAAAATCAGCTCCCGGTGCTGTAATGAAGCACTGGAACTATGATGACACAAGTAATGATATAGTTTTGCATCTTAATTTATTGCTATGGCTGGAACGAGCAACTGTTTTGCCACTGATTTGATGCCACTCTTAATGTAATACGTAATTATCTCTACTTGTGCAAACAGGGATCTTCTTTGAAGATACCATATATTTAGTGGAACTGCACAAGAAGATGTTGGAAACATTAAACTAATCGAGGAGTATATAGTAAGCATGGCCACCACCATAGATAGAAACAGATGGTTCCAGAGAAGTTCTTCATCTATATGCTCTACACAATAAGCCTCTTGACAAAGGTTGGTACTCGCCCACTGATTTCGTCCATATGATTGAGCTTTGTCATCTCTATTGGTGTTGTGCTACTGTTTAGATACTGTCATCAAAAAGTGGTATTGTCCTTGAGAAGTGCTTCATCTGTGTTGTTTTAAATATTTCCTTTCCTTTTTTCGAGCAAACAGGGATGCTGGCATTTAGTAGTCCTCTTGTCTTTGCACAACAGGATCATCTTCCTCTGAAGAAGAATATGGAGTACGTGAAGTGACTAGTTCCGATTATGCTAGGATGAAGAAGCCCTGTCTATCTTCTCATTAGAAGGAGCAGTTGAAGGATGGTTACATTACTTCCCACAAGACCAAACTAACTCCAGCTCAGAAGGACTGACAAATCTCCATTTTTTGCTATGATGTGCGAGTACAATGTTGTTCTAGGATTCTTTCTCATGAGTTCCATTTTTCTAAAAGTGTGCTCTACATGGACCATGTAGGTGTCTGTTTAAACTGTCAATTCATAGTACAGTTTGCTTTATACTAATCACTTTTTTGTATTTATGCAAGCAGGGGTGCTCAGCTTGATTTCAATGGGAACTGCACAAAATGTTCATGAATACATCGAATCATTCATTTCCACCCACAAGAAAGGAGGTGCCGATAAGTTCAAGGCGTTGCAACATATGAGGGCAAAATCATACAAGCTACGCGTGAATTTGGTTGATTTTGGTGGAACTGCACAAAAAGAACAGCTAGTTTATTTAGCACGAGGTGCCATGTCAATGTCCGAACTGATGGCAAACCATGCCCATTCCACAATCGTAGGCATTTGATATTTTGGAATGGGACAACCTTGTCAAATTTTGCTCATTGATTTTAGCAAGACATGCGTTTGATATTTTCGAATGGGACGCCCTTTGCTGTCAGTAGCGTCGATCAATTTTTTCTTTATTCTTTAGTTGTGAAGTAAATATTGCCTCTGACATGTGAGTTGCTGAGATGCATAATCATCGATTGTTTTGAATGTTCTCTATGAATTGCCAGCCCTGTGTGTTTGATTGCAATGTACAGAAATGCTAAAAAGCTGCTCAAACTCTTTGTACTCCTTCTGTTCCTTTTTACTTTGCACATTGTGAAAGTGCATACTTTTTTGTATAAGATTGGTAAAAGTAGAGATACTTTGACTGCAGACAAAACTTGTATGCAGACTAGAAAGGACCGGAGGGAGTACATGTGAAACTACTGCAAACAAGGTGATCACCTTGGGAATAATGCTAGTACATATTGTTTTGCAAGTTCATCCAATGCCAGTGATAGAGGAATTCAAACTGATCGAAATAAATTCATTCATACACGGTCGGATTTCATATAAACATGCCGGATTTCATTACATTTCATACATTCTTCAACTAAAAAGGGGTGCGCTAGAGGTATAATTAATTAACCGAAGCTACCCACCTGTGTCCAGCTGAGCCGAACAGAAGTTTGAGTGACTTAACTGCAGGTGCAGTTGCGTAACTGACAGGTGGCCTGTTGGGCTCACGTGTCAGTCAGCCAACTGCACCAGCAGTTAAGTAGAAGCAGCATTCTTCTTCAGCGCAGCTCTCCGACTCCACGTCGCTGCCAAGAAGCTAACCGGCCGTCACTGGTCAACCCGCCTAGCTTGGCTTCAACCGGAGGGTAGCAGCGGTGGACTTACTTGGACTTGATCAGCGACAACCTACCATGTTCTACTCTTCCTCGTTGTCTGTGTGGCGCGACCTCGTTGGCAGCGGGGCGGGGCCTCGGCGGAGCCGGCGATGTCCTCTGTCTCGTTGCCGGTGGGCGGCACCTTAGCGGAGCAGTGGAAATCCTCCCCCACGTTGCCGGCAGGGTGGGGCCTCGGCTGAGCCGGTGATGTCCTCTACCTCCTTGTTGGCGGGGCGGGGCCTTGGCGGAGCCGGCGGTGTCCTCTGCCTCGTTGTTGTTGCCGCGGGGCCTCGATGGAGCAGGGCCTCGTTGACGCCAGTGGAGCAGGGACTTGTCGGAGCCGGCATTGTCCTCTGCCTCGTCCTCGGGCTCGCCAAACAGCGCCTCGCCCGCTTCATCGCCCTCTATGTAGGCGGCCGTAGCCTCCGCCACCCGCATGCGGTACCGCCAGCGCTCGAGGCGGCCCTTGCAGGTGGAGCGGTACGAGTCGGAGCAGGGCCTCCTGCTCTGCCCGCTCCGCGGCGATCTGCTCCTCCACCTGCAAGTGCTCCTGGAGGAGATGGTGGTTGTAGGCGGCATCAGCATGCGCCTTCCTGAACTGCTCCTCACGCATCTGCCTCACTGTATCCATATATTGGGCATAGGCCTCGCCGATGGTCATGGTGCAATGCACCAGCGAGGATGGCGCGGAGGAGGGGGTTGGCACCGGATCGTCGACTACCATGTTCTCCATTGGGACGTCGTCGTCCTTCGGCTGCCTGCCGGCCAGTCAGTTGGCAGCAATGGCTGCCATCTCCTTGTGGTCTGTCGTCCGCCCATCCCGAAGAGCGCTGGAGGGCGAGGAAGCCATGGTGGGAAGTAGTGGTGTGGACAGGAGAAAGGGAACGGATGCGGATGACTGCGGCTATGGCCGGCGCAGCAGTTTATATAGCAATGGTGGGCGGCGAAGGGATGGACGTGTGGCGCCGGAGTAGCCGCCTCGGCAACCGCGTATCATTAATGTGGGCGGCAGATGGATGGACGGATGGCACTTGTGTCATTTGAAGGCGGAGCAATTGCCTGCACCGGGAAGCGGGGCGGGCGGCGCTGACTGTTTCGGGCGGAAAGCGCGCGCGGGCGAGGAGATGACTTTACTTGGAGAGGATGACAATGGGGTCCCACCATGGCCATAGCCTCACGTACGCAAGTGCCTCCTTATTATATATATATATATATATATATATATATATATATATATATATATATATATATATATATATATATAACTATAATTTATTTTGCTTCCTTCTGGTTTTCTGACATCACGGTCCCACACCATTGTCAACTTATGTACTCCCTCCTTTCCGTTTATAGGGCTTATCTGAAAATTTTAGTTTTTCCATTTTATAAGGCTCAATTTGGTTGTTTTCCATCACATGTTAAGATTTCCAGGTGCATTAAATCATTGCATGCAAGTATTAAGAGAAAATTGACCAATGCATGTACTTTATGCATGCATGCATTGCAATTAATGCATTGATAAACATAACTTTTTGAGGATAACCAGAGCATTAATTAGGTGCTTTTGCAAAAGCACAAAAAGTATTCCACCACTCGCCATCTACCATGATTAGTGAGATTTTTGAATTGAGCACTATAAACTGGAAAGGAGGGAGTAGTCAATAAACGACAGAATTGCACAAGAAGCGGCCGACAGCTGGGACCAAGCAGCTCGAGCAGTATTTGTGTTTTTGCGGTGTGAGCACTGCAGAGTTTTCTATGTTTAGCCCAGATATTAATTTTTCTCCTCTGAACAACAACGAAAACATCGCTGTAGGTATTAACTGGGCGGGCTGTGGCCCGTCTAGCCCAGGCCAGATATCCAGCCCAGATATATTTTTTTCAAGCTGAAAATAGCTAGCCCAGCTATACTTTATTTTAGGAATACGCAGGCAAGGTCAAGTTGTTATTTTCTGCCTCGCTAGGTTGCAAATCTTTCCTAGGAGGGATGCATTAGGCTTAACAAGAAAATGGGCTTTAAGAAATAATAAATGGGATGTAATTATAAAAACTTGGCAGTAACTATAAAAAAATGCACCAAACACGTAATTACTTTATAAAAAATTATTTTTGGATATTGAAAATTTTAATTTCATTAATTGTTGCGAGCGCAATGTTTCGTTGGATTTTTACGTAATATAAATTTATATTGAAATTGTATTTAATCGGACTAGAAATTTCGGGATAAAAATATGGGAAATTTTATTCAATTCTGTTTTGAATGGTTGGTTGAAATGGGCTGTACTTTTAACAAACTGTAAATAGGCTGTAGTAAATTCCATTAGAATTCAAAAATGGGCTGCACATTCTTACAAATCTCAAATGGGCTATAAGTTCTCCGCCACACACTTCTGGCCTTACTAAGTTGACACGTCCCCTAAAAAAACTGAGTTGAAGCATATGCATGGCTTTGTCAACTTATAGTCAACACACGTTCTAGCAGCAGTGGCCATTGGATGTCCATCCAACGGACGCCGTGCTTCTTCTTCAATCTCGGATATTCTAGCTTCACCCGCCCAAAAAATGATTCCTCCCCTGACATCTGGGGCGCACCATTTTGGAAGCTGACCTGTGGGCCTACTAAGTTGACGTACCAAGGGCTTTCTCAACTTAGTCAATATAAATGATTCTAGCTGCAGTGACCGTAAGATGTCCATCCAACGGTCGTCGTGCATCTTCAACCTCTGGTCTTCTTGCTCCAGCCGCCCAAAGCAGCGCCAGTCGTACCTCCTACCTCCCGTGGCCGGCTGTGCTGCCGCGGAGGCCTCACCGCCCCCTACTACTCCTACCGCTGGCCAGGCCATCCCTCCACTCACCCACACCCCCTATTATTCTACGGTGATGGCAGCACAGCCGAATCAGTGAACCCTCGTACTCCTCTCCGCGTGTGCATCCACTGTCGCCTCTTCCCCGGCTCCACGCCGTCCCCTTCCGAGGCCTCGCCGTCGTCCACCGCCGTGGTGCTCTCGGCGCGGCGTGGTCAACATGGTCAAGGACCGGCTTCCATCGGACGTGGACTGTACGTGGAGAGGCTGACAGCTGGGTCCACAGCAGCCGCAAGGAAGAACCTCCTTATTACGCGCAAAATAATTATTCCTCCACCTGACAGGGGGGACCCACCGGATGGGCCACCGTATTTCGTGAAAAAAATGATTCGCCCCCTGACTGCTGGGACCCACCAGCTACATCTTTGCACGCAAGGAAGTGCGTCTGAAAAAAAACCGATTCACCCTCCTGACTGTTGGGACCCACCAGCTACATCTTCGCATGCAAGGAAGTGCGTCCGAAAAAAATGATTCGCCCCCCTGACTGCTGGGACCCACTAGCTACACCTTCGCACACAAGGAAGTGCGTCCAAAAAAAATGATTCGCCCCCTGACTGCTGGGACCCACCAGCTACATCTTCGCACGCAAGGAACTGCCTGACAGTCGGCACCCACCTGGTCGAAGTGTACGTAGCGTTGTCATTCTGGTCGCGAACGTGTACATACATATATACTGGTCGATGTAGAGGCGCACACGTGTCGTAGTAGAGGCGCGCACGTGTCGTAGTAGAGGCGCGTACGTGTCGTAGTAGAGGCGCGCACATAGCATGTACACGTACGTGCAGCGGCTAGTGTGCAAGAAAGAAAATACGGCCACGTATGTGTACATGCGGGCGGGGTCTCGAACGCCTACTCGCGCATACATACGGCCAGGGCTCGCGTACATGGCTGGGTCGGAACGGAGAAACAACATCGTCATCGTGTTCATGGGGAGGCAACAAAATGCTCGTGTTCATGGGGAGGCAACGGAATGCGTCTTGTTGATCGGGAGGTAACAGAACGCGTGGGAGCCAACTGGCTGGGTCGGAACGGAATGCGTCGTCGTGTTCATTAGGAGGGCTTGGACGGAACTAGCGATGGAAACGAGGCCTGGCGTACCGCAGAACAGAGGAAACGGCCTTGTGTTCGACTGGCCACAATTGAAACGGGATCCTGTTCATCGGGAGGGGTCTGGCGTACCGCAAAACGGAGGAAACGGACCTCCTACGGTCGAAACGGGGGTCCTGTTGATCAGGAGGGGTGTGGCGTACTGCAAAACGGATGAAACGGACGTCCTACGGTCGAAACAGGGGTCCTGTTGATCGGGAGGGGTGTGGCGTACTGCAAAACGGACAAAATGGACTTGTGTTGGAGCGCTACGGTCGAAATGGGGGTCCTGTTCATCAGGAGGGGTGTGGCGTACCGCAAGACGGGACTCCACGGGATACTGTTCATCTCCACCGTGGACCTCCTCCAGCCTCCACCGGGCTACCGTCGACCTCCTCTAGCCTCCACAGGCTCCTGTTCATCTAGCCTCCACCGCGCGCTACTCCACCGGCTACTGTTCAACTACCCCTCCACGGGCACCCCTTCA
>NC_041382.1:396863359-396875725 GCF_002162155.2 Triticum dicoccoides
AATCGGCTTCAGTTAGCAGCAGTAGCGAAGGAATCGCTCGATCGGGTTCAGTTAACAGCCATCGATCGATCGCTCGGGTTCAGTAATGCATAGCCTGCAGTGCAATCGCTCGGGTTCAGTTAGAGCCCAACGCCTCGCTCGGGTTTAGTTAGAACCAATGCCTCGCACACACACGCGTACGTGTACGAGAGAAACGTGCATCGCTTGGCCCCCGACCACCCACCGTAACCGGGAACTCCCCAAAATATTCCTCGCCCTCGCTTCTACCACGGTTTTTTCCATCATGGACGGCCCAAAGAATGTCATGCAACTGCATCTCCGGCCCGCCCAGGACGAAAAGCCCATTTTCTGTCATGATTTTTTGTCATAGAAGTAGGAGCCGACCACATCTATGATGATACCGGGTTTCGTCACAATTATCGTCATAGATGTGTCATATGTATGATAGAAAAAAATTCGTTCGGCCCAAAATGTCACGAATGTGTCTTTTTTGGTAGTGTCGGGTGGGTCCTACTGGCGTTGACTCTCTCCTCCTCGTCCCTTCTTCCTCCTCTCGATCGGGCACAACCGCCAGAGGAGTCCGCGCAGTTCGGCGACCTCCCCGGGCGGCTCCGGCCACCTCCGCCGGAGTTTTGGTTACCAAAGTGCTTGGGGGACCGAGGCGCATCCGCCGGTGGAGTGCACGGACGCCGGGAATGACGGTAGGGATGACTTCCTGGAGGAGGGCGGACGGCGGTTACGGGCGCTGGTGAGCTCTTGGCCAGAGACCACGGGAAGAGGGATAGGAGTACGGGGAGGCTGCGCTGGACCTCGTGGTATCCATTGGTGGTGGAAAGATGTGGAGAGTAGCTTGGAGTGGCGCAAATTTAAGCCGAGCACCGCGGTAGCCATGGTGGCATTGGACGGGATGTGGAGCTCCTTGAGCTTGTTGGAGCAGTCGGGGAGGATATAGGTGGGAGTGGGGAGGAGGCTAGTGAGCTCGGGGACGCTCGGGATGGGCTTAAATAGGTGGGGTAAGGCGGTTCGAGCTTGGGTGCCACCGCTCGCGTCCGGCCGAGGCCCTGGCGATGTGCAGCAATCATGGGAGGGCGCAGGAAGGCGACGAGGGAAGGAACAGACGGGCCACAGAGCTCACGGGGCAGAAGAGGTCGAGGGGAGAAGCAGCCAAGCGCCATTAATGCATGTCGGCACTGCTCACTCATGGGCGCGTGGCGATGAGCACCGACGGAGACGCTTCCGAAGAGGGAGATGGCTCCAAGAGGACAACAACGATGAGAGGAAGCTAGGGGACATGCCCGTGCTTGCTGAGACGCCAGCACTAGTTGTCTTGTGGGGAGTCCATCTAGGGGAGGTGGCAACTGAGGTGGTAGCGTGACCAAAGATACTGTAGTTAGATGGGAGTTAAGCTCTAAGTGTTGCTGCATCAATCCTAATCATGATGCAGTGATCACCATAGTTGAAATTAGAGCCAAATAGAATGTCTGGGGAGTTTAGGTTAGGAAAGACTACAGTCCTGTGCATTTTGGTGGGATTTGGACAAGTATTTGATATAGTTGCTTTACAACTACATAAATTTGTCCAGAAACAAGAAGAGGAAGGAGCACTCACTAGGAGTGTTGAATTAAGCTGAATGTGGACATGGAAGGGTTATTTGATCATATGAGAGTGCTATAAAAACTTCATGCCATTTGGCCAAACCAAAATGGTAACTCCTCCATACAGCACCTCTTTGGGGAGAAACTTAGGAAAAATCCTGAGGGAAAATGGCTAGATGAAATGAGCCCATATCTTGTGGAGATATCTTATATGGTTAGGAGAAGGCCTAGGTAAATTTTGAGAAATAATGGAGCAAGATAAAATACACTTGCTTCACTAACTAACAATTTGGACATAACCAAAGAATTGAAGGTATGCTCACATGGATGCACTTCTTGAGCTCAAATCTTGAGGAGGGTGACGATTTGGTGATAAGAAGGGACATGCAAAATTTCAACTCAATTGGGTTAACCTAGCTAATACTTCCTTCACAAACAATTCCCTCACACAGGAACTTCAAAAAATTGCTCAGGAATATTTACTAGGAAAATTAAGTTGAATTTTATCATGAGGCAATTATTTGTGCATGAAAATGTGTCCAAAAAGTTTGGGGTCCATTGGGCAAAGATAAATGGCACTTGCTTCACAAACTGCCATTCATGACAAAATAGGAAAGGAATTAATGGAGCATGATGGGAAACATGGCAAATGAAATATTTTGCCATATTTGAAGAAGATATGACCCAGACAATTTTTGAGAATTATTTTGGAATTTTAGGAGTGATGGAAATGTTGGTTGCCTCACAACCTAGGGAAAATTGGGTTATTCCTTTAATAGAAAATGGAATATTCCCAAGGAAAAGAATATTGGGGTTGGTCCAAGATGAAAATGGCAATGTCTAGGGATGGTTTCGAGAATGACAAGCCACTCTGGAAAGAAAGAAGAGGTCATCTTTTTTAGTTTCCAGACCACATAGCCACGGAAAAGGAAAACTCAAGCAAAACCCCCAGAAAATCAAAAGAAAAAGAAAGGGCCAAAAATCAGGCTGTGACAAAAACAAATAGTAAAGCAATCATCATCTGTTTTTTATTAAATTAAAGCAATCATCAGCCTGTTATCGTTATTTTTTTGATCCATCCACTGGTTGTTACTATTACTCTAGATTTCTGCATGCTCTCCTTACATAATCTCACTATATTTTCTTTGTATGCATGTCAGATATTGTACACAGTCATGCTGAACATGTAGAGAAAAAGAGAAGAGTTTTGTGCGGCAATACAGTGGCATGTAGACATCGCTCCATGGTGGGTTCAATGGCAAACCCTCCCCCCCCCCCTCTCTAGATTGTAATCCAGAGGAAGATATCAGTTCTGACGCGGATTCAGACGCAACTGACCACTCCTATTTACCCCCCAAGGTGTTTGCTCAAACTTGGCATGATGATGTTAGTCATATCATGCATATGTTGCCTTGCTGTGCCTACTTTCGACATCATATATGTCATCTGCTTAGTTTAGACATGTTCTGTAATGCCACCTGTTTAGTTTCAATATCATATATGGGAATTATGCAATCTCATGTCTTTTAGCCAGCCATAATATATGTGAAATGTGCAATGCCATCCTGTTTAACTAGGCATCATATATTTGAATGATATCTTGACCATCCTTTTCTTCATTACATTTCCATTTGTTGACAATGTTTGTTTATTAAACTACTCTTCCTGTGAATCAGCCATTTGAGTGGGTGATGGAAAATCTGGAGTGAAAACAAGGCCTTCAGCCTGTCGAAGCAGATCTCTTGCTAGGTCCCGATAGCTCCTCAGAGATGGATTCAGAGATAGATGACCAGTCCTATCCCCCCACCGAGGTGTATGCTCTAACTTGGCATGGTTATACTGCTCATATCATGCATATGGTGTCTTGCATTGCATAGTTTAGACATCATATACACAATATTCAACACCATGTTTTTAGTTCAGACATCATATATGCGAATGCCCTCTGCTTAGCATATAAATCACAAATGTGAATTAAATCATGCGATCCTGGTTACTTAGATAACATGTATGTGAATTATGTCATGCGATCCTATTTAGTTAGTCATCATATCTTTGAATTATGTTATGCTATGCTATCCAGTTTAGATAGACATCATATATGTGAAATTATGTCATGCTATCCATTTTAGTTAAACAATATACATGTCAACTATTTCATGCCCTCTTTTTTCCACACTATCTATTGCATCTGTCTCTCATACAATGTTTGTATATTCAACTATGTTTCCTGTTTTTGTATATTCAACTATGTTTCCTGTTTATCAGCCATATGAATTGGAGTGGGTGATGGCAGTATCTAGCGGAGTAGAAACACGGTCTTCAAATAAAACAGTGCTACCTCTTGGTGGAGATAGCACCCCGGTTGTACATGCACGAGAACAAGCCCTACCACACATAACCCAGACTCTTGAAGATTTTACCCCTACTGTGATGGACAGAGAACCAGCTTCAACCATTCTAACCCCAACCCTAGTAGATAGTAACCCAGTTCTTGTTGACACATCACCATCTCCACCACAGAGCTCCCAAACAAGAGCAGTTAGTAAGGAAGCTCCAGTGCCCAAAGCGCCAGTACTACCACGGTGAACCCCAACTCCACCAGTTACTACACCTATTCATGTGGAGGAATCACAACTAGCCATTCATAATTTACCATCTATCGCATTTGATGTTGTTAAATCCTATGTGTGTATCTTCCCATCATGGAAATATTATACTGAAGATAAAGGAAAATGCCAGTTGCAGTTGTTTGTCCAGGAGTTATGTGTAAGTAATGTTATTCATGGCAATTACTTTGCTTTGTCCCATACATTCTACCTCCATGATGGTTATAATACAACAAATTTTCCCATTTTTCTCTATAGAGAAGGACTGATTTGGAAACTCAGGATGAGGTAACCTGTGCTAATACCTCTACTATCTTCAAGAATGCTTGGTGGCAGTATCGGAATTACCTGAAGAAAACGTACTTCACTGGCAAAGAAAGTCATCAAATTCCCTTACGTTCTCCCGAGACACATTTACTGGACGTTGACTGGGAACGCCTTGTTCTGTACTGGTCCCGAACCAAGAATGTGGTAAGGTCTATGAGCTCATTTTATTTTAATTACTATATGCTTGCGTCTTACTGTACTCTGTTCATGTAGAACAAGTTATTAAACCTGAAGAACAACTGTTCTCATTTAATATTCCATTGCTATCGTTCATACTGCTTTGCTCTTGTATTGCTGTATTTACTCATACAAACTTATTTTTAAATTGAACGGTCCAATGGAAACTCCAATGGCACAACATGTATGTTTATGCATGTTTCTTTAACAGGTTTGCTCTTATAAATAGCTCTGTTGATTTCAATTCCAATTGTCTATACAGTTGACTTCTCATATCATGCACATTACTAGCATCACAACAGGTCCAATAGTGTTGTTGTACATGTAGACCCGTGGTACCCATCTGAAATATTGTTGTGTTGTGTAGTTTCCCACGCTTTGTATTCTTTCAGTGCTGCTTTCTCTTGAACTGATATGATTTGAACCATGTCTCTATTTTGATTTGGCAAGACAATACAGTGATAATAGGACATAGATATATGTTTGATTAATGCTTTTATAATGTACTACTTGGCAGTAGAAGACTTGGTAGTTTAATCTTGTCCACCTTTCTAATGAACTGGTTCACTGAAATGAGTTTCATATACTAGTACATGCTAAACATGTTATTTGTCTGCTTGTTTCTTCTTTTAGAATGCTGACGGAATATTGGGGAAGTGTGCCTTATTAAGCAATGGTAAAGGAGTAATGCAGATAAGGTTTGGGATCGAGAGACATCCTTGTTGGTCTCCAACAAAGCTGATAAAATAGCTAAGGAAAACTATCTGGAAGATAGTGAGACAACCCCAAAGTCCTGTCTTGGTTTACTGTTCGAGTTACTGGCCACTACCGCTTGCACAAGCTATTCAAACTCACTGTCTGAATCAGCTCGGTTCCTTGAGTCTCAACTATAAGCTGAAAGACATATATCAGCTCTGCTGCGACAAGAAGCGGAAAGACCACGGAAGTCCCTGGAGCATTCAGATGCATACTTTCTGGTGCAATAGCAAGCGCTGGAGGATTTTAGCACCAAACAGAACAAAGCTAATAAGCTTGCTAAGCTTATTGCCAGCATAGTGGGTACCCAGGATAACATTTCTTGAGCTCTTCTGAAGTTGTTTCAGTTATGGACTTGTTTTGCTGCCACATTTATTTGCACTGGTGGCCAATTTTGACGGCCAGCGTATGTAATATGCTGCTTTGTTCCCTATATTTGCACTGGTGGCGAACTTTGATGCCCAATGGATGTATTATGTGTAATAGCTGTAATAGGCTAGTGTTAGTTGCTTGCTTTTTTATTTCCTTATTGTCTTGTTTAATTATTTGCTTGTAGCCACTGCAGTTCTTTTTCCGCGTTTTTCTAGTGGCCACACTAACCTCTTTTGGTAACTAGGCCACAATAATCATCATGGCAACACACAGACTGTTGTAACCATGGGGCTCCTGCGGGCCATTGGATACATGGCCCTTCTATAGGCCGTAGGATCCATGGACTTTCTACGGGTCGTATGATCCATGGGCCTTCTACGGGCCGTATGATCCATGGGCCTTCTATGGGCTATAGGATCCATGGGCCTTCTACGGGGCGTATAATCATTTTGCCAAAAATGGGCCGCACTATTCATGGACCATAACGGGCCGTTAATAGGCCGTATTTGATAACACTATGAAAACAGCCCAACGGGTTAACGGGCCACAAACGGGCCGAATGTAACCACAGGCTGAATTTGGCCCACAAACGGAACAGGCCAGTAACGGACCGTAACTAACCTAATTCTAGAAATGAGCCCAAGAATAAATGGGCCCTTAGAAGGCCGAAAGGTAACACGGGCTAGAAACGACCGACGGAATAATGGTCCGCTAATGGGTATAAATGATGCACTATTCATTATGGGCCAGTTTCATCTCGGGCCTTTAATGGGCCTAGAGTTACAAAGGGCCTCATATGGGCTGAAAGACATCATGGGCCATACATGGGCCGGAAGTTAGAACGGGCTGGAATCATATTGGACGGACCAGATGAAGCTACTAGGCATAATTTTGATATGTAATGGGCCGGGAGTTAGCGGGTCGTAAATGGGCTATATGCGAACAAGCCGTTAACAGGCTTTCCGTGGGCCGGCCCGTTACCTTTTGACCAAGTCAAATGGGCCGGCCTTTTCACCAGAATGGGCCTCTGTTGGGCCGTGCCACGTGACGACGTATCATAGGCGCCTCCTATCCAATGAGTGGATGACATCTGTCCCAACAGTGAGCCAACACATGTTTCCTCTGGCCAATGAGAATTTTACACGTGGAAACTCCCCATTGGTCTGGGCTATTAACGGGTTATCAGATCCAAAACCAGACCCGATAGCTTAAGGATGACCCGTTACGGTCGATGCCACGTGTTAGTCACCCTTGACGAAAGCACTTCCATGACGCGGCATTTATCGTCATGGAAGTGGACACTTCCATGATGATAATTTTGGTAATGTCATGGAACACTTGTACAACAGAACAGGTATGACAATCTTGATTCTGTCATAAAATCGTCATGGATGTACATGCATATGACCGAAAATGTTACCTACTATGACAAACACATATCATCACGGAAGTGTAATTTTTTTTGTAGTGTTACAACGCAATAAGTAATTCCAAATCTGTTCACACAGATCAAACTAATATGTGTTCACACCGATCAAACTAATCCGTGTTCACACTGATCAAACAAATATGTATACACACTTAGCACGGGTTATAAAAACTACCCACTTGAAAATTACTTCAGAGTTCCTCTCCTCATCACCCACAAAACTGGTCTTTCCTGTAGGTTCGTTCCGCCATATCCAAGAAGCAAAGACCAAGGCCGCGGAAGCACTAGAGAGGTCCCGCCGTGAAGCAGCAGCCGCTGCAAAGATGTTCCGATGCGCCGTGCAGCCCTCGAACGAGCTCTCACGGGCACGTGAGGGCTCTCACAAGTGCACTCGCCTCGTCGGCGATCGCGACGAGCTGGCGTTGTTGAAGTCCATGGCCGGCAACGATGATATTCTCGCTGGCCTCATTAAGAAGTAGGAGTTTGTCAACGGCTTGATGAAGCTGCTTGAGATTAGCAATGCCTCGATTGACAGGGCGACTAGCCTCGTCGAGAAACTCATGGGTGACAATGTGAAGCTCCTCAAGGCGCTCATCGAGAAGGAGGAGGCGGCCGTCGGCTGGAAGATGATGCATGAGCAGAGCATTGCTTCAGGGATGACGCTGATAGCAGTCGTCGAGGAACTGATGGGTGACTTGAGGAAGCTCCGGATCGACTGCGAGCAGAAGGTGGAGGAATCTGTGGCTGCTTTCAAGCAAAGTCGTGAGGAATTGTAGAAGGAGTTGGAGGATGTCGTTGCCCGGTGATCCATTGAGGAATAGAGACAGTAGCGACCCAGATCGTTGTCTGCGATTTCCTTCTTCTCTTGCCCTCATGTATTCCGGGCTTTGCCACATGTGGCATTTAAATTATCCAAAATATGTAAGACAATTATTATCTGCGCCATTGTAAATTTGTCGTCGTATTATCCGTTGCCCTTTTATTCGTCGTATTATTCGCTGCCCTATGTGGCAATTTAAATTAGGCCGGAATACAAGTTGAAAACACAAACAAAGCAAATGCTGCCATGGGCTCACAAGCAAACACCCTTCGTCCAGGTGCTCTAATTAACCCATCAATGGAGGAGTTGTGAGCGAGGCGGACGGTGGCTAGTGGATGGAGGTCAAAGAGCTCGCTTCTCAGTGAGCATGGGCGGCCTTGCTGCTTACATGTGTCCCATCGAGCCTGCGAGGTGGATAGGATGCACGTGTCCCATCGAGCCTACGCGGCGGATGGCTCGCACGCGTCCCGTTGAGCCTCCGCGGTGGACTGCTCGCACGCGTCTCGTCGACCTTGCACGGTGGACTTCTCACGCTCATCCCGTCTAATCAAACAGTTGCACACATGCCACCGAGTATGGTTAAATTCTGACACGGTTCATACAATACAACCATTTGCGATATTAACGTGTCAGCTATTTGTTTCAAAAAGGACTTCGTTGGCTATTAATGTGTGCGCCTTCTCTCAAGCTGGACGATTTTTTACCACGGCATATATGTGCCATGTCATGAAACCAAGCCAAGTTTCATGTGTTTTTGGGTGAGTTTTTGATTTACTGGGATTTAAAAACCAAGATTCTCAATGTTTCAGGACGACGAGAAGTTTGTAATTCATTCTCATTCCTTATATGAGACCTAAACATGCACCCAATGACACATGTACGATTTCCCACCCAATTTGAATTATGGACTACATTAAATGCCTAGAAAACTTGATTAATATATACAATGGCCAAATGAACCCTGAACAGTTTCAAATTTTAGCACGACCCTCCTGTTATTCTATGTTGCCTGTAGAAAACAAAGTTTAAGGCAAGAAGAGGCAATGATTATTGTTTCGCCCACAAGAGGGGCATGTTTCCCTACCGAAACCACGAGGGTTGTGAGAAGCTTCGGTCTGTAAGAGGCTTGTAATATAGCTTCGCCCAAAATTGGACTATTATTTGTACCATGTAGTGACACCATGCCAAGTTTCATGATTTCCTAGTGAGTTTTGGATTTACACAGATTTAAAAATCGAGATTCACAATGTTTGTGGCCAAGCCAGGACGGCGAGATGGTTGAATCCATTTCCATTTGTTCCATGGGACCTAAACATGCACCCCAAGGATACATTTATGTTTTTTCTAGCCATTTTGGTGCACTGGAGCATGTATTTGTAGCTTGGATTTGAATTATGGGCATTAAATGCATAGAAAACTCAATTAATGAATAAAAAAGGTCAAACGAACCCTGAATAATTTCAAAGTTCTGTCCAAATCTCCCGTTGTTCCGTGTTGCGTGTAGAAGAAAATACAAGGCAAGAAGAGGGAGCAGTTATCATTTCGCCCACAAGGGGACACATTTCCCTATCGAAACCACAAGGGTTCTTGCAACAGGCTCCGGTATGTAATAGGTTTGTAATAAAGCATGGCCCAAATTGGCAATGTTTTTACCACGACATATATGTGCCATGACGTGACACCATGCCACCTTCGATGACTTTCTAGTGAGTTTTGGATTTATGGGGATTTAAAACCGAGATTCCAAATGTTTGACGACGAGCCAGGATGCCCGTACAGTTGTAATTCATTTCCCATTCCTATCATGGGACCTAAACATGCACCCAAGGACACATGTATAATTTTTCTAACCATTTTGGTGAACTAGAGCATGGATTTGTAGTTCAGATTTGAATTATGGACATTAAATGCCTAGGAAACTCAATTAGTGTATAAATAGGCCAAACGAACCCTGAATAAGTTTAAATTTCAGCATGGATATCCTGTCATTCCTTGTTGCCCGTAGAAGAAAATACAAGGCAAAAAGAGGCAGTGATTACGTTTCGCCACATGGGGAACACGTTTCCCTATTAGAACCACGAGGCTTCTTTGAGAGAAGCTCTGGTTTGTACGAGGTTTGTAATAAAGGTTGGCCCAAATTGGACAATATTTTTACCACGACATATATGTGCCATGATGTGACACCATACCAACTTTCATGACTTTCTGGTGAGTTTAGGATTACGGGGATTTGAAAACCAAGATTTCAAATGTTTGAGGACGAGTCAGGATGCAGGTATGGTTGTAATTCATTCCCATTCATGGCATGAGACCTAAACATGCACCCAAGGACACATGTATAATTTTTCTAGCCATTTTGGTGAACCAGAGCATGTATTTGAAGTTCAGATTTGAATTATGGACATTAAATGCCTAGGAAACTCAATTAGTGTATAAAAGGCCAAACGAACCCTGAATAAGTTTAAATTTTAGCACATATATCCTATCGCTCCATGTTGCCCGTGGAAGAAAATACAAGGCGAAAAGAGGCAATGATTACATTTCGCCACAAGGGGAACATGTTTCCCTATCGAAACCACGAGGCTTCTTTGAGAGAAGCTCCGATTTGTAAGAGGTTTGTGATAAAGGTTGGCCCAAATTGGATAATGGTTTTACCACGACATGTATGTGCCATGACATGACACAATGCCAACTTTCATGACTTTATGGTGAGTTTAGGATTTACGAGGATTTAAAAACCAAGATTCCAAATGTTTGAGGACGATCCAGGACGCCCGTATGGTTGTAATTCATTCCCATTCCTGGCATGGGACTTAAACATGCACCCAATGAGACATGTATAATTTTTCTAGCCATTTTGGTGAACTGGAGCATGTATTTGAAGTTCAGATTTGAATTATGGATATTAAATGCCTAGGAAACTCAAATAGTGTATAAAAAGACCAAATGAACCCTGAATAAGTTTAAATTTCAGCATGCATATCTTGTCATTCCATGTTGCCCGTAGAAGAAAATACAATGTGAAAGACGCAGTGATTATCTTTTGGCCCACAAGGGGGACACGTTTCCCTATCGGAACCACGAGGCTTCTTTGAGAGAAGCTCCAGTTTGTAAGAGGCTTCTAATAAAACTTGCCCCAAAATGGACGAAAAAATTCCTCGACATATATGTCCCATGTCGTGACACCAAGCCAAGTTTGACGACTTTCGAGTGAGCTTTGGATTTACAGGGATTTAAAAACCGAGATTCTTGTCACGAATGTTTTTAAATAGCACACGGTACACTCACGAAAGTCGTATGCCTACCAAACCATGGCCGATGCCTCCTCCCCCTGCTACGCGCGCAATCTGAGTCGTGCGTTCTGATTGGCCAGAACCCAAACCCCACAGATCGTACGTCTGCACTGTTGGATGCACCTAAATCGAACAACAATCCTCAGCCCTTTTGACAGCACATGCAGTACATGGCTAAGGACTGTGGGTATGCGTCGTGCTAGCTCACGCTTCCTTGTCTACTAAGTTTTCTAAACAGGCTACCGTTTCCCGCCACTCCTCTCATCGGTTTCCCGCCTCTTCTCCCATCATTTTTCCGCTACCAGTGTCAGTGCTCATGGAAGGCTAGGCGGCGACACACCGGCCATGTAAATATCGCACACAGTTTCTAAAAGCACAAATGTGTGTGATACGAGGGAGTAGGTCCCATAGGGTGATCAGCTTGAAATGTCTTAAAGGCAAGGAGGCAATTCCTATCAGCAAGGTGTGGCTTCCCATTCGCTAGCCTAGTCGAATAGAACATAGAATTTAAGCGTGCTCGGGCTGGAGTAGTCCAAGGATGGGTTACCCGGTGGGAAGTTGCATATCTCAAGCTTCATTTAAGTGCTATGACACGGTCATTATAGAGATCAAGATATAAATATCTCCATAGTGACCTATCATGGCGATAATATAAACGTTGAGATCCTTGTTTTGCTAATTTGTAGACTATGCTTTTATTGATTTTTTTGCTCTAAAAAATTAAAGAATGACTGAATCTATAGTGACCTATCATGGAGATTATATAAACCTTTTTCAGGTCGCATGCAGGGTATAGGGGGCAGGGTGTTCTAATCGAGCATGTCTCCCTTCTGCGGTTTATAGACATTGCACATATCTATGGGCTCCCCGAGGTATATATTATCCATTACCGAGAATGAGGGGGCCCACACAATATATCCCTTTGACCCAACAATGAGAAGGGTTTGACCATGATGGTTTCATATTGCTATTTGTGCCATGTTAGACC
>NC_041382.1:396875945-396909640 GCF_002162155.2 Triticum dicoccoides
AGTTGGGAAACCAACATCATACGTATTGAACCAGGCTTGGAGTCGGGTACGGTGTTCTATTTGTAATGTAGTTGGTGGCCCATCAAAGTTGTGCATTCGGGGTTTAAACACATCACACACCACTGTACCCATACATATTTTCGAGTTGCGTGCAGTGTATACGGGGTCTTCTGATCAACCAAGTCTCCCTTTTGTGGTTTTTGTGACGACACGCATATCTGTTGGCTCCCCAAGTGTATATATATCGTCCCATTGACCGACAACGAGGTGTATGTGTTGTCCATGAGTGGATTCCTCCTAGTTCGTGTTAGGGCCGGTCACCGTCACATGTCGTTCAGGATTCCCTCCCACATGCTCGGATTGTTGGGTTCGACCTACATTGTACCTTGTGTATCTCGTCCTTAACTACCTGGCCTTCATGGCTGTTGTCTGTATCGAGAGGTAGGCACCACATCTAAATTGTACATTATTCTATATTGAAAACACACATCACGCCTTCCAGCGTACATCATTTTGGGCCGCATGCAAGAGGTGCTGGTTTTTTGGTTCCTCTCATGCGATTTTTATGATGGTTCAATCTATTGGCCCAAGCGGTTTATCAAAAACGACAGTTGTCATTTGACCAACCGATATATTCACTAGTCCGTCTTATGGTAGGTCATGGCGACATGCATGTATGACCAAAGTATCATTACGTGCATCTGCCCCACTAACACGAAGATGGAGGTGGTGGGTCAAGCACCCTAGCTAGCTACGACATTATGTCATTATAGATATATCCAAGGGTGCTTTCGGTTTGTGAGGCAGGTGCCACCAAAGTTGTGAATTGTATTTTTAAAGTTTTAAACATCATACCCAATATTCCTACATATATTTGGCCACTTCCAGGTGGTTCTTGACTTCTGGCCCCTCTCATCGATCTTCAACGATGCGCCCAACCATGGGCCTGCATAGTCAAAGTTGTGCATTGGATTTTTGAACATGACAGACCACCCATTTCACTCATATATATTTGGGCCACATACTGGTGTGGCTGTCTTCTAAACCTCTCTAACATTTTTTTGCTGCAAAGACTCAGATGACGCTGAATGGACATGGGTATAAACTCTTAACTATGTGTGTTGCAAGTGCACTGTAAATCATGACGACTGTGCAAGCACGAGCAAAGGTGGATGTACTAGCTCAACCGTGTGTGATGCAAGTGCGCTGTAAAATCACCACGACTGTGTAAGCATGAGCAAAGGGTGGAGGTACTGGCTTAACCTGTGCGATGCAAGTGCGCTGTAAAATCACCACTTGCGCAAGCTAAAGGCGGGTAGTTTATTTATAAAAACAAACTACCTGCCTTGAGCGTTGCAAATATCGGCGGTTCTACCACTTTTCCTTATTATCATACATGCATATTCTTATTGGACTATGCGCAATCTTTGGCACTCCTGCCCCGCATCAATTCCTTTATCCAAATTTTAGTAGCTGTCGTACTTCAACCGTTGCC
This sequence comes from Triticum dicoccoides, assembly GCF_002162155.2. Taxonomy (NCBI): domain Eukaryota; kingdom Viridiplantae; phylum Streptophyta; class Magnoliopsida; order Poales; family Poaceae; genus Triticum; species Triticum dicoccoides. Next base: position 396,877,441 of record NC_041382.1, read on the forward strand.
CACACTCCCCCAGCACCGACGTTGTAGTAAAATTGCAATAGCCGAGGCATTTGAACTGTCACCCTCCCTCGTCCACCACCATGTCCACCCACCATTACTAAAATTCTAAGTAGATGCGGAGTATCCTCAAACACCACCACCCCTCCACAGTACCCCACCCCGCCCCTTCCCCCCCTTGAACCCTAGCTCACCGCCGCCGCTGGGACCGCCGCCAACCCCTGCTGATCTGCCCATTCCTCCTAGCGTAGATGATAAATTTCAGGTTACCCAGTGATTCCCATACCATTGGCCCACTCCCCTGAGTTTTTAGATGAGGCCTGCGGTGTCCCTCCCCGCCAAATCCACATCCCCTGCTCCAGAATGTCGCAGCCTAAACTTGACCACGTATCCCGGGGAGCCCGACGAGCGTTCGACCAAGAAGAGGTTTATCATGGCCTCTCCAACGGATGTTGGCGAGATGGCACCGTTCGCCCCGACCTATCAATCCCAGAGCAACACGTCACGCGGAAGCCAACAAAGACATTGACTACATTGCCATGTCGAAGCTTCATGTAAAAGGGCTAGCGTATTACTATATCTCGAGAAAGCTGGCTACAACATCAAGCTCATCGACAATGACGGCTTCACGCGGGCCATGTCACAGGTTAAGTGGTCCATCCCCAAACCCTCTGGTTCAACCATCGTAGATCTCTTCGACAGCCCTGCCGCTGATCTCCTCCACCATGCGGTCAAGGATTTGCGATCCTTGTACGCCATCGAGCCCATTTTGTCATTTTTGAAGGACATGTTCTATAACAGCGGCTTGGGATCCTCAGTTGCCAAGTCACATATCATCGACCACAACCATGACCATGAGGAGGGCACCCACAAAGGTTCTTCCAAGGTGAAACGGCCCATCTGTGACATCAAAGAGCGCACCATGGGTCTGTGCTCTTACAACTAGAAGGATCTCGTCCATGACATGTGAGGCAACATCCTATCAGCAAATCTTACCTTTTCTAGCTTGCCAACTAGTACCCTTTGTTGTTGTAGCATTTGCCATGTCGTGCTTTAACTGTGCCATGTTTAATTGTTTCAGTTATGCAAAAATGTATTGTTCAATAGGGCTATGTGATGTTTAAGTATGAATTGTCCACTTCAGTTTCACGAATGGCTATATTTGTTTGTTTATAGTGAGTAGATGCCTTGTTTATATGTATTTGGTTGTTAGGTTTGTTGTAGTCAGTATTTTTCCAGTTATCGAGAAGATGCCTTGTTTATATGTATGTGATTCTTAGGTTGGTTGCAATGAGCATTTGTCCAGTTATCAAGCAGATGCCTTGTTTATCTGTATTTGGTTGTTAGGTTGGTTGCCGTGAGCATTTGTCCAGTTTTCAAGCATATGCCCTATTTATCTATATTTGCTTGTTAGGTTGGTTAAAGTGAGACCCTGTCCAGTTTTCAATGGCTATATTTGGTTGTTATACTGATCATTTATGCCTTGTTTATTTCAGTGATTCACAATGTGTTGTTCTTTATGTGCAAGTCAGAACTGTGCTTCTCGACTGCATCAATACCAGTTTGAATGGCTATATTTGATTCCAGTTATGCCTGGTGTAGTTAACACATGCCCTTTATTTAAGTTTTACACATTTATCCAGTGTGATGCTTAAGCATTATAATATTCATTTTCTACAATACCAGTTTGAATTGCAATATTTGATGGTTGTTAAGCTTGCTGTTGGTAACATTGCCTTCCATTTTGTATCGGCACCCCATGGTATTTCAAGACATCCGAGCTAGCTGCGCCCCTCACACCTCCCGGATGGACAGCTAGCTTCTTGGGCCGCCTGGTTTAAGAGGCCGGCTGCTGGAAGACGACAAGACGTCAGAAGGCGGCCACGAGGGAGTCAACTCCTAGCAAGCGGCCCCTCGTCCCCTATATGTTTGCACCCCATTACCGCGATAAGATGGGGCATGGCTATAGTGCGACCTGCCACCCCCGAATCCAGGACAAAACGTGGCCACAGTGCGGGTGTACCAAGTGGGCACCCTCGCCTGGCGCGGCACTGTTGCCACACAACCCATGACATCACCTACCTCAGAGGGAGCCATGCTCCCATGATGGGCAGTCGGTATAGCCGGTAGGCAGTGGGTCCTACCTCTCTGCGAGCCATCAGAATGCGGCTAACCCCAAGAAGGCGGCAACGAGGGCTGGCTGACTCCTATCAGGCAGCCCTCCTCGCCCTTGGAGTTTGTGTGCCATTAACCAGATGAGACGGGGTGTGGCTATAGTGAGCGCCCGCCAGGCGGAGGGACTATAGCCACGCTCCCCACAACAAAGCCTCCGTCATCAGGGGCAAGGCTACAGTATAAAGTAGTCAACATGGCCCACAAGCGGCGGGCACTACTTGTCGGACGAGATCACGGCAGCTAGCAGGACCCACCAAGCGGCACGCCCAGCAGCCGGCGGAGAAGCCGACACCCAGAGACACTGACGGTCGGGTCCTACACCCGGCCGGATTACCATTGTACCCCTGGGGGTAGGCCTATATAACCCCCCCAGGTTTCCCCATGCAAGGGGTTCAGAACCTTTGCCATCATACACACACCCATAGAAGGAGAAGTTAGGTCTAGCCTTGCTCTTCCGCCTCCTCTAGCCGAAACAGCTCAAGGAGCAATCTTGTAGCTACTCTATTGACGATATTCATCATGCAGAGACCCCGCAGAGCAGGACTAGGGGTGTTATCTCCATGGAGAGCCCAGAACCTAGGTAAGATTCGCAGGCGTATGTGGTCTCACTCACTCCCGCTTCTAGAGCCCGTCGACGTACTCTTGTCCCTATCCATGATAAGCCACCCCCTGGCATATGTCGCTAGATATCCCCGACATTTGGCGCCCACCATGGGGCAAGGTGCACCGTCGTCCAGAAACACGTTCTGGATGAGAACCCTCTTCCTTCCTGGTGAGCGTAGCCAGCCGGCACGCCTGATGGAATTTGCATCGATGCACTGCGCACTGCGGAAGCCGCTTGCGCCACAAGCTACCTCGCCGATCTCATGACCGGGATCCGCCTCCCTGACGATGCTGCACCCGGCGTGGGTGCATTCAGCTCCGAGAGCTGCTTCGTCGACCTCCTTGGCAAGCTCCACACCACCAACGAGCCTGCCTCAGACCTAGAGTCCGTCAGCTCCACCGACCCGCATGTCAACATGCTCATCGACTTCAACACGGCGTCCACTCATGCCTTCCCTGGCAACGTGGTGATCATCGACGAACCGCTCCCTCCTGCGGTTAGTGACGCCACCACCAGCACCGTCATGGAGGTGCTGGTCATTAGCCACGACAGAGCCTCTGATGGAGCCGGCCAAGACCCGCTGCAGGCGGTGACAAGGGCATGTAGCTAGGGTAGGGTAATAGGCCTAACCTAAGTACCCTCCCCAAGTACACTACCCTATAAATCAAGGACATTCAAAGTATAATAGTTTCTACCGACCGAAATAATCTCGAAGTGCAACCCACTCGACCAGATGTTCCACTCAGACAACCCAATTCCACTCGACCAGAATACAATCATTCGACCATACCAGAAACCACTCAGAGTACAGAAGATCTAAATCACTCAGTATGGCAATGGTCAGGCATTCACTCCGTAGTTCTAATCATCATTTATGTATCTCCATTATTGGCGTTACTAGTAATGCCCTGTCTTAATGTACATTGAACTCCTTGTAACATGGGTTGGTTGGGGTCCTGGCGCACTCTATATAAGCCACCCCCTCCACTGGCACAAGGGTTCACACCCCCTGTAACTTTCACGCATAATCCAATCAACCAAGCCTACGGGTACCGAGACGTAGGGCTGTTACTTCTTCCAAGAAGGGCCTGAACTCGTAAACCTTGCATGCATAATCTCGATGTAGCTAGGGCCTTGCCTCTCGATACGTACCCCTACTTCTTACTGTCAGACTAATTCCCACGACAGTTGGCGCCCACCTTGGGGCAAAGCGTCTTAGCGACTTCCAGCGAGGTTGCAATTTCTCCTATTCCCTTCATCATGGTTTCTGGCGGCGGTTTGGCTGAAGGCCGCGAGATCCATCTCAGTGCGCTTGTTTTCATCACCGACGACTCGGCTTGGCTCCATGAGGCCCCTCTCGACGTCGAGGCGCTCCCCATCCACGGGGCAACGCACTTTCACGCGTGCGTCCGTGACGTCCTTCTGCGGCAGCCGTCAACTCAGTATCGGCCGGATCCCGTGGTGTCTTCGCTTCCCGCTGCTCGTTGCCGCAAGCGATCCGGTCAATCGCGGCTTCAGCGATGGGTAAGGCACGAGGTGGCCCGTCAATTGGCCACCCCTCAAGTCGCGGCAATCGAGCCTGTGGAATCTCTCTACGGGCTATTCGACCTGTCGAATGGTTCCGCTAAGACCTTGTCCGAGTGCGGCAGCAGCGACCCAGCGGCTGAAGTCCTGATGGTCAACACGCCACGCGGCCCACTTGGTTTCTATCACAGCGGTGGCGGCGGAGGTGGTGGCAGTCCATCACACGGCCATGACGAGTATCACCCCGAAGCTCTCACGTCAGAGCAGAGGGACGAGCTGCACCATCGCATAGTGGAGGCGATCCACACTCCTATCATCGGGGAGACCTCTGAGGCTCGGGCCTTGGAGGCCGCGCGTCTGGCCACTTTGGCTGAGCGCGCGCGTCTAGAGAACCTTCAGCACTCACTCGACGATCGTGCCTGTCAATTGGTTCCCAAATCCAATCGACGACAGCAGCAGTTGTTTCCTCCAGAAACTCAGGTATACCGCACAGCAATTCAGAATCTTAAAGCTGCAGCTCGCATAGCAGAGTCAATTCAGCCATCCCAGTTAGAGGCTGGAAGAGGTTTACTGTAGATATGAATGCTGCTCCGAGAAGCCGGTGAACAAAACATAGCAGTTTCTCAGTCGTGCAACAGGCTCCATAGCATATCCGTGGTGGTTGACACAGTCCAGTCGGCTCATAGCCCAAGATCACTTCCGCGGCGTGAGGGACGTGGGCATCGCCAAGAGCAGTACTTGGGTTGGAACCACGAGCAGTATGATCATTGGCTCGGCCGAGATGACCGTCGTCGAGTGCCTACGCCCCCTCCGAGGGGTGGATCATATGTGCCCCGGCATTATGATGACAGGCGCCTGTATAGCGATGAGCGGAGGATGCTAGTCGACCCAAGGGAGCCAGGGTTTGATGCGAGGTCAATTTTGGTGCAAGGTCTGGTCGACAGGAACCGAACACACAGAGAAGGGTAGGATAGAGATCGCCCGACTGCTGGTAGAGTGCATGTTTCTGGTCCCGAGTGTTTTAGAAGAGCCATGAGAGATGCAGAGATTCCTCCTAACTTCAGGTTGGCGACTGGAGTTAGTAAGTTCACTGGTGAGTTGAAGCCCGACACTTGGCTGGAAGACTACCGAGTGGCGGTGCAGATCGGTGGTGGAAATGATGATGTGGCCACGGAGCACCTCCCGCTGATGCTCGAAGGTTCAGCTAGAGCTTAGTTGAATCTGTTAGCTCCTGGCAGTATCTTCAGCTGGGAAGAATTAGCTTGAGTGTTTGTCAGAACATTTGAGGGCACTTGCAAATGACCTGCTGGTTTGACAGAGTTGAAGCATTGTGTTCAGAAACTGAATGAAACATTGAGGGATTAGATTCAGAGATGGACCGCTTTGCATCCTACAGTGGAAAATGTATGAGAACATCAAGCAGTTTGCACCTTCAAGGAGGGGGTGTGGTACAGAGATCTTAACCTGAAATTTGGTCGGACAGGAGATATGACCCTGGCCCGAATGATGGAAATAGCCACTCGGTACGCTAACGATGAGGAAGAGGACCGACTCTGCAGTGGCAAGAACAAACCAGTCGGCCAGGACACCGAACGAAGGTATTCTAGTCGGAAACAGAAACGCAAAGCCGAGCCCGCAGGTCCTGGCGAGGCCGCAGTTGTGACCCAAGGAAAGTTCAAGGGAAAGCCTAAGGGACCTTGGACACCTAATAAAGTGAAAGATCAATTAGGAAATGATGTGTTGGATTTGCCATGCCATATTCATACCAAAAAGGATGAAGAGGGAAACCTGATTTATCCCAAACACACCACTCGATAGTGTCGGCTCCTGATTCAGCAGTTCCGAGAGGGGCAGCCGAGTGAGAAAGATAAAGAGGCTGACAAAGACGAGGAAAAAGAGGAGGATGATGGTTACCCCATATTGATGCTACTTTGGTGATTTTTGTTGACGTCGAAAGCAAAAGTCGACTGAAGCTTATTAACAGAGAGGTGAATATGGTTGCTCTGGCAACACCGACCTATTTGAAGTGGTCTCAAACCCCCATTACATTCGACCAGTCCGACCACCCACCGCATGTTGCCACCCCCGGGAGGCAACTATTAGTGGCCGACCCAGTCGTTGGGGGTACCCGACTGACCAAAGTCTTGATGGGTGGCGGCAGTGGCTTGAATATTTTGTATGCTGAGACCCTCCGAGGGATGGGCATTATGATTTCCAAGCTTAGCGAAAGCAACATGCAATTCCATGGTCTCATCCCTGGAAAGAAAGCCGATTCACTCGGCCAGATCACTCTTGACGTGGTTTTTGGTGATTCGAAGAATTACCGTAAAGAGAAGTTGACATTTGAAGTTGTGGATTTTCGTAGTGCCTATCATGATATTCTGGGCATACCTGCATATGCCTGTTTCATGGCTCGACCGTGTTACGTGTACTTCAAACTGAAGATGCCTGGCCCCAGGGGCATGATCACAGTCACTGGTAGTCGGCAGCGAGCAGAAGAGTGCCTCCAAAAGGGCTCAAAGATTGCCGATGAACAAATAGCAGTAGTAGAAATGGAAGAATACAAGAAGACTGCAGATCCGAGTGATTTGCTGAGAGCTAAGAAGGCTGCTTCAGAATTTGCATTCCAGTCATCGGGTGAAACAAAATGAGTTCATATTCACCCGGCCAATCCTAATGCTGCTACAACTCATATCTCAACAACACTCGACAGCAAATAGGAAGAAGCGCTGATCCAGTTCCTCCGTGAGAACTGGGACATCTTTGCATGGAAGCCTTCTGATAAGCCAGGTGTACCCAGGGGACTAGCTGAGCACCGTTTGCGAGTCGATCCAAAAGCAAAACCTGTCAAGGAACATCTCCGTCGGTCTGTCGTGGAGAAGAGAAAAGCAATTGGCAAGGAGGTGGCTCGGCTTCTCGCAGCTGAGTTCATCCGAGAGATATACCACTCTGAGTGGCTCGCCAATGTGGTTATGGTCCCCAAGAAGGATCATTCACTTCGCATGTGTATTGACTTCAAGCATATCAATCGGGCCTGCCCGAAAGATCACTTCCCTCTCCCCCGCATCGACCAGATAGTCGAGTCAACTACGGGGTGGGAGCGTCTGTCCTTTCTGGACGCCTATTCCGGGTACCATCAGATCCGACTGTATGGACCAGATGAAATGAAGACAGCTTTTATCACCCCATTTGGGTGCTTTTGCTATGTCACCATGCCCTTTGGTCTCAGGAACGCTGGTACCTCATTCATGCGCATGATTCAGAAGTGCCTGCTCACTCAAATCAGTCAGAATGTGGAAGCATACATGGATGACATCGTGGTTAAGTCGCATAAAGGTCCTGACCTGCTCACTAACCACGCGAAACATTTGCCAACCTAAGAAGGTATGATATCAAGCTTAATCCGTCGAAGTGTACATTTGGAGTCCCAGGTGGAAAGTTACTCGGTTTTCTCGTTTTCGAATGAGCAATCGATGCAAAACCAGAAAAAGTTGGTGCAATTCTCTGAATGAAGCGCCCTGTGCCTGTACATGACGTTCAGAAGCTTACTGGTTGTTTGGCCGCTTTGAGTTGATTCATCTCTCGTCTCGATGAAAAGGCATTGCCTCTTTACCGATTGATGAAGAAATCTGACAAGTTCGAGTGGACTCCTGAAGCTGACACAGCGTTTGCAGACCTCAAAGCCCTGCTTTCCACCCAGCCGGTATTGCCCCAATCAGAAAAGAGCCTTTTCTTCTTTACATTGCAGCCATTGGACAAGTTGTCAGTATAGTGCTCACGGTCGAGCGGGAAGAAGAAGGCAAAGCCTACAAGGTTCAACGCCCAGTACATTGTATTTCTGAAGTCTTGACTCCATCCAAGCAGAGATATCCACATTATCAGAAGCATGTCTATGGAATTTACTTAACCACAAAGAAGGTTGCACACTATTTCTCAGATCACTCAGTTTCGGTCGTCAGTGACGCTCCGTTGTCAGAAATTTTGAACAATAGATACACAACTGGTCGAGTGGCAAAGTGGGCGATTGAACTCCTTCTGCTGGATACAAGTTTGAGGCAAAGAAACTAATCAAATCCCAAGCAATAGCAGACTTCCTCGTTGAGTGGATTGAACAAAAGCTACCTACTCAGATCCAATCGGAACATTGGACCATGTTCTTCGATGGTTCTAACAAGTTGAATGGTTCAGGTGCTGGGGTAGTCCTGGTATCCCCGCGAGGTGACAAGCTCAGTTATGTTCTCCAGATTCACTTTGACTCCTCCAACAATGAAGCCAAATATGAGGCACTTTTATATGGGCTGCGTATGGCCATTTCACTTGGCGTTCGGCGCCTAATGGTTTGCAGTGACTCAGATTTAGAGGTCAATCAATTGATGAAGGAGTGGGACATCCGGAGTCCAGCTATGACTGGCTATTGCAATGCGGTGAGAAAGATGGAGAAGAAGTTTGAAGGGTTGGAGCTCCATCATATACCCCGACCGGAAAATCAAGCAGCTGATGAGCTGGCAAAAATAGGTTCCAAACGAGAACCAATTCCCAACAATGTGTTCTTACAGCATCTCCATACCCCGTTAGTACAAGAAGATCCCTTCACAGAAGAGCCCCCGCAACCTAAGAGTTCTACTGATCCGACTAAAGTCGAAATCTCAGCCATGGTCGACCTAATCATGGAGGTTTTGGTCGTCATTCCCGATTGGATAGTACCGTATATTGCATCTATTCTCAGGAATAAACTTCTAGAAGAAGAAGAAGAGGCCCGTTGACGGAGTCCTGGATTAAGGGGTGCTCAGACAACCGTACTATATACTTTGGCCGGACTATTGAACTATGAAGATACAAGATTGAAGACTTCGTCCCGTGTCCGGATGGGACTCTCCTTTGCGTGGAAGGCAAGCTTGGCAATTCGGATATGTAGATTTCCTTCTCTATAACCGACTCTGTGTAACCCTAGCCCCCTCCGATGTCTATATAAACAGGAGGGTTTAGTCCGTAGGACAACAAAAATGTACGATCTCATGGTAGATCAACTCTTGTAATACTCATATCATCAAGATCAATCAAGCAGGAAGTAGGGTATTACCTCCATCGAGAGGGCCCGAACCTGGGTAAAACATCGTGTCCCCTGCCTCTTGTTACCATTAGCCTTAGACGCACAGTTCAAGACCCCCTACTCGAGATCCGCCGGTTTTGACACCGACATTGGTGCTTTCATTACGAGTTCCGCTGTGTTGTCATGATAAGGCTTGATGGCTCCTTCAATCATCTTCAATGACGCAGTCCAGCGTGAGGTTTTCCTTCCCGGACGGATCTTCGTATTCAGCGGCATCGTACTGCGGGCCAACTCGCTTGGCCATCTGGAGCAGATAGATAGGTACGCCCCTGGCCATCAGGTCAGGTTTGGAAACTTGAACTATACTGCCGACATCCACGGAGACTTGATCTTCGACGGATTCGAGCCCATGTCAGGCGCGCCGAACGGTCATGATGGGCATGACTTTGATCTGCCGTCGGACACTATTTGGGAGATCGCGCCTGCGGCGGCGCCGGGAACCAATCCGGAGCAGATAGTGCCCTCCGAGGACGGGTGGATGGACCCCGCCACGGGGACCGCGCACTCAACGGTGCTGGAGCCGAACACTGATCCCACCTTCTGTGAGGATGGTGGCCTCGGACCCTCGGACTCATCTCCGGCTACAGGATCTGAATCGCGCTCGTCCATGCCTATCGAATCTAATTGGGCACCGGTCATGGAGTTCACCACCGCGGATATTTTTCAGCACTCGCCCTTAGGTGACGTGCTGAACTCATTAAGTTCTCTTTCCTTGACGAGAGACTCTTGGCTAAACTATGTCCGGCTCGAGTGGGAAGCGGGCGACGAAGAAATTCGTTCCCCACCAACCACCCACTTAATAGCCACTGTCGATGACTTAATCGACGTGCTTGACTTCAACTCCGAAGACATCGACGATATGGACGACAATGCAGGAGAAGAACAGGAACCACCGCCTATAGGGCGCTGGACAGCCACCTCATCATACGATATATATATGGTGGACACCCCCAAAGAGACCAATGGCAATGAGGCAACGGATGATAACCCCTTGGAGAAGCAATCTAAGCACCGACGTCATAGGCGCCGCTCCATGCCGCGCCATAGCAAAAATAGAAATACCGGCACAAGAGATAACAATCCGGATGGTGCCAAAAACGAAAACAATCCTGCCTAGTCAGGCTTCAAGCAGGCCGAGCAAGAGGATGGGCAAATTAGCCCTAAAGAACATGCAACAGATGGAGAATCATAGGATGATAATTACATGCCTCTCCGAAGATGAAGTGACCCTTGGCGACGAAGAATTCATCGTGCCTGAGGATCCCGTCGAGCAGGAGCGCTTCAAACGCTGGCTTATAGCCACTACAAAAAGCCTAAAGAAAAAGCAGCGACAGCTTCAAGCTGATCAAGATCTGCTAACTGACAGATGGACCGAGGTCATGGCCGCTGAGGAATACGGACTCGAGCGCCCTAGCAAAAGCTACCCAAAGCGCAGGCTGCTACCTCAACTTGAGGAGGAGGCTTTAAAGCCCACGCTACCAGCGCATGATGCGGCTGACCGGCCACCCCGTGGCCGTGACAAAGCGGCGTACCAGCCCGAAGTCCAGACTGCACCCCGTCGCCAGTTAAACGATAATACTACGGCCCGAGGATACATGAAGGACCTGCGAGATGTATTGGAAAACAAAGCAGGACGGTCAAGATCAATCTACGGATCACGGGGGCGCGCCATGAAACGTGACGATGACAGTCACGCCGAATACAATAAACCAAAGTCCGGCTGGGCCAAATACAATAGACCAGATTCATTTGAACTACGTCGTCATGTAGCCCGACATAGAGGCGCCGCACACCCCCTATGCTTCACTGATGAAGTTATGGATCATGAATTCCCAGAAGGGTTTAAACCCATAAACATTGACTCATATGATGGCACAACAGACCCCGCAGTATGGATTGAAGATTTTCTCCTACACATCCACATGGCCCGCGGCGACGACTTACATGCCATAAAGTATCTACCACTTAAGCTCAAAGGACCGGCTCGACATTGGCTGAATAGCCTGCCAGCAAGCTCCATTGGCAGTTGGGAGAATCTGGAAGACGTGTTCTTTGATAACTTCCAGGGCACTTACGTGCGACCACCGGATGCTGATGACTTAAGTCACATAACCCAATAGCCCGGAGAGTCAGCCAGGAAATTCCGGACTCGGTTCCTAACCAAAAAGAACCAAACTATCGACTATCCGGATGCCGAAGCCTTAGCAGCCTTCAAGCATAACATCCGTGACGAATGGCTCGCCCGACACCTCGGCCAAGAGAAACCAAAATCCATGGCAACTCTCACGACACTCATGACCCGCTTTTAAGCGGGCGAGGACAGCTGGCTGGCCCGTAGCAATATGACACCCAAAAACTCAGGTGATTCAGACGCCAGGGACACCAACAGCAAGCCATGAGAAAATAGACAGAAGCGTCGCGACAATGGTGACAACGCCGAAGACACGACAGTCAATGCCGGATTCAGAGGCTTTAAATCCAGACAGCGGAAAAGCCATTCAATAGAAACAGTCCGGGCTCGTCCAGTTTGGACCGCATACTCGATCGCTCATGTCAAATTCACGGCACCCCCGATAAACCAGCCAACCACACCAATAGGGAATGCTGGGTGTTTAAACAGGCCGGCAAGTTGAATGCCGAAAACAAGGAAAAGGGGCTGCATAGCGATAACGACGAGGAGCCATGGCCGCCGAACACAGGAGGACAGAACAAATTCCCTCCCGAGGTGAAAATAGTAAATATGATATATGCAACCCATATTCCCAAGCGGGAACGGAACCGTGCACTAAGGGACGTCTATGCGATGGAGCCAGTCGCCCCAAAGTTCAACCCATGGTCCTCTTGTCCGATCACCTTCGATCGCAGGGAACCATCCTACCAGTATCCGTCATGGCAGTTCGGCCGCATTCGTCCTTGACCTCATCATCGACGGATTCCATCTCACACGAGTCCTCATGGACGGTGGCAGCATCCTGAACCTGCTCTATCAAGATACAGTGCGCAAAATGGGCATCGACCCCTCAATGATCAAGCCCACAAAAACAACCTTCAAGAGTGTCATACCTGGGGTGGAGGCCTATTGTACGGGCTCAATCACACTGGAAGTGGTCTTCGGATCTCCGGACAATTTCCGAAGCGAGGAGTTAATCTTCGACATCGTCCCCTTCCGCAGTGGCTATCATGCACTGCTCGGACGAACTGCATTCGCCAAATTCAATAAGGAACCGCATTATGCATACCTCAAGCTCAAAATGCCAGGACCTCGTGGGGTTATTACAGTTAATGGAAACACAAAGCGCTCACTCCGCACGGGGGAGCACACTGCGGCCCTTGCGGCGGAAGTACAAAACAGCCTTCTTAGGCAAACAGCCAATTCGGTGAAAAAGAACTCGGATACCGTCAAACGAGTCCAGAGTACTCTGCAACAGGATCATCCGGCATGTCCAGAGCTCCAATAGCAATCCGGCCTCCGGCCTAGTCCCAGTCAAGCAGCGAAATTTGTGCCACACGTACACAACTACGCACTTAAAATACACTGGGCAAAGGCGGATGCACGGCCATGACACGGTCCACAATGCGGTTCGACCACCCCGGGACACACGCATCTTTGCACCCCTTTTTTTTCAGGTCCCTATCTTGAGGAGGCTCTTCCGAAAGACCTGCTATCGGACACACTAGGAGGACAAGAAGCTTTGGCGTACAAGGGAATCCTCAAATGGTCTCTGATAACGATCGTTATACCTGTTTTACATACCCGCATACCACCCACTCCTGGTCAGGATGTGTCAAACAGTCCTATTCTGCTTATCGCACTACTTGTATATGTACACTTTGACGTATCATTTGAATAGTATACAGCGTCAGCTTGCTATTACGTTTATTTACCCCTTTCCTTTACTGCTTATTTATTATACCTGTGCATTTTGGCACGACCAGTTTGCCAGGGGCTTCAGTACCCCATAACCTAGCAAGACAAGTCCGAACACTTTCGATAGTGCGGCACCCCGAACTTATAGCACTATATGCATCAGCTCCGAATCATGTCTTGGGTCAATAGTTGGGTTTGCCCGGCTCCTATGTTTTGGTACCTTACATTCCGCTACATCGGCTAAGGTAGCGCAGGGAGAACTACTGCAATTGTGTCCCGGTTCTTCCAGACAAGCACCTCAGTAGAGAAAGCTGAAAACTGACTGTCATGATAAGGTGAGAGTTGGTCGCTGTTCGAGAGGTTACAAATCCTTAAAGATTTTTTCCGCTTCAGGCGAGGAATCGGCCGTCCGATTTAGGAGTTTGTAGCGTCCCGAGTCCGGCTTTCCAGATACTAGGGGCTTCGCCAAAATTTAAAATTGTAGACTTCTATGGCTAAGTGAGAGCGATAAAGCCGTATACTCCGATTGCCTCATTCGCAACGCTAAACACCTCCTTAAAAGGACCAAAAATTGGGATAAAGGGTGTTTATACTTATCCTGAACACCCCAATACTAGTTGCATGGGGGCAGAAGCCGACGACTGGCCAACTCTCAAGATTTTATAAACGGCCGCACAGAAGGTAATATTTTAAATTAACAAGCACCATATAGCGCACATGAACTGGTTTTCATATTACAGGATGACATGAGTACATTCATTCGAACATTACATCCTTAGTACATTCATCCGCTACAAGGCGGGCACCCTTAATGACATTTCCATAATATTGTTCGGGGTGGAGATGCTCCTTGCCCTTCGACGGCCCCTCTATCACCAGCTTCTCGGCGTCCATCTTCCCCCAGTGCACCTTCGCACGGGCCAAGGCCCTGCGTGCACCCTCAATGCAGACGGACCACTTAACGACTTCAAGCCGCGGACAGGCATTCACCATCTGCTTGACAAGGCCGGAGTTGCTGCTGGGCAGGGGCTCGCCAGGCCACAACCGAACTATGAAGTCCTTCATGGCCAGTTCGGCCGCCTTGTGAAGTTAGACCAGTTGCTTTAGCTGGTCGCTCAAGGGCATCTAGTGTTCAACCCCAATATACTGGGACCAAAACAGCTTATCCGTCGAGCTCCCCTCCTCAGCCCGGTAGAACTCTGCGGCATCAGAGATGCTGCATGGTAGATCTGCGAATGCTCCTGGAGAGCTCCGAACTCGGGTAAGTAAAAGGAAAGTATCCTTCACATGCATGCTTTGCATAATAAAAGCCTTACCCGCAGCTATCTTCTTGGTCGCCTCAATTTCTTGGAGGGCCTTCTGGGCTTCGGCCTTGGCGTCTAGTGCGCTCTGACGGGCCTTCGCAAGCTTCTATTCTTGCGTCTTGGAGTCACGCTCCAAGGACTCAAATTTTTTGATGAAGTCCTGAAGCTCTTGCCGGACCTCATCAACTCGCGCCTCTTGTTTTTCGCGCTCGGTGTGCTCCTTGGCCGCTTTGTTTTCGGCCTCGGACAGCACCTTCTTAATGGCCGCCACTTCGGTCGTGGCCCCTAGTAAAATTCATCGTGCTTCTATTAGCATCAACGATTTTTCCTTCATATAACATTCAGACGGCGTATTACTTACCTTTGTTCTCCTCGAGCTGCCTCTTCACGAGGCCGAGCTCTTCTTCGGCCCGCCCCAGGTTCTGCCTGAGTCCAGAGACCTCCACAGTGGCAGCGGTGGCGGCCAGTAGTGACTGTTG
This sequence comes from Triticum dicoccoides, assembly GCF_002162155.2. Lineage (NCBI taxonomy): Eukaryota > Viridiplantae > Streptophyta > Magnoliopsida > Poales > Poaceae > Triticum > Triticum dicoccoides. The sequence goes on from NC_041382.1 coordinate 396,892,502, forward strand.
GGGAACGTAGTAATTTCAAAAAAATTCCTACGCACACGCAAGATCATGGTGATGGCATAGCAACGAGATGGGAGAGTGTTGTCCACGTACCCTCGTAGACCGTAAGCGTAAGCGTTATGACAATGAGGTTGATGTAGTCGTACGTCTTCACGATCCGACCGATCCAAGTACCGAACGTACGGCACCTCCGAGTTCAGCACACGTTCAGCTCGATGACGATCCCCGGACTCCAATCCAGCAAAGTGTCGGGGATGAGTTCCGTCGGCACGACGGCGTGGTGACGATGATGATGTTCTACCGGCGACGATATGACCGAGGTGGAATATGGTGGAGGGGGGCACCGCACACGGCTAAGGAATGATCCGTAGATCAACTTGTGTGTCATGGGGTGCCCCCTGCCCCCGTATATAAAGGAGCAAGGGGGAGGGGGCGGCCGGCCAAGGAGGGCGCGCCAAGGAGGAGTCCTACTCCCACCGGGAGTAGGATTCCCCCCTTCCAAGTAGTAGGAGTAGGAGTCAAGGAAAGGGGGAAGAGAAGAGAAAGAAGGAGGGGGCGCAGCCCCTCCCCCTAGTCCAATTCGGACTAGGCCTTGGGGGGCGCCCAACCTCTCCTCTCTCTTTCCCCTAAAGCCCAATAAGGCCCATATACTCCCCGGCGAATTCCCGTAAATCTCCGGTACTCCGAAAAATACCCGAATCACTCGGAACCTTTACGAACTCCGAATATAGTCGTCCAATATATCGATCTTTACGTCTCGACCATTTCGAGACTCCTCGTCATGTCCCCGATCTCATCCGGGACTCCGAACTCCTTTGGTACATCAAAACTCATAATATAACTGTCATTGAAACCTTAAGCGTGCGGACCCTACGGGTTCGAGAACTATGTAGGCATGACCTAGAACTATTCTCAGTCAATAACCAATAGCGGAACCTGGATGCTCATATTGGCTCCTACATATTCTACGAAGATCTTTATCGGTCAAACCGCATAACAACATACGTTGTTCCCTTTGTCATCGGTATGTTACTTGCCCGAGATTCGATCGTCGGTATCCAATACCTAGTTCAATCTCGTTACCGGCAAGTCTCTTTACTCGTTACGTAATGCATCATTCCGTAACTAACTCATTAGCTATATTGCTTGCAAGGCTTATAGTGATGTGCATTACCGAGAGGGCCCAAAGATACCTCTCCGACAATCGGAGTGACAAAACCTAATCTCGAAATACGCCAACCCAACATGTACCTTTGGAGACACCTGTAGTACTCCTTTATAATCACCAAGTTACGTTGTGACGTTTGGTAGCACCCAAAGTGTTCCTCCGGTAAACGGGAGTTGCATAATCTCATAGTTACAGGAACATGTATAAGTCATGAAGAAAGCAATAGCAACATACTAAACGATCAAGTGCTAGCCTAACGGAATGGGTCATGTCAATCACATCATTCTCCTAATGATGTGATCTCATTAATCAAATGACAACACATGTCTATGGTTAGGAAACTTAACCATCTTTGATTCAACGAGCTAGTCAAGTAGAGGCATACTAGTGACACTATGTTTGTCTATGTATTCACACATGTATTATGTTTCCGGTTAATACAATTCTAGCATGAAAAATAAACATTTATCATGATATAAGGAAATAAATAATAACTTTATTATTGCCTCGAGGGCATATTTCCTTCAGTCTCCCACTTGCACTAGAGTCAATAATCTAGTTCACATCGCCATGTGATTTAACACCAATATTCATATCTGTATATGATTAACACCCATAGTTCACATTGTCATGTGACCAACACCCAAAGGGTTTACTAGAGTCAATAATCTAGTTCACATCGCTATGTGATTAACACCCAAAAGAGTACTAAGGTGTGATCATGTTTTGCTCGTGAGGGAAGCTTAATTAACGGGTCTGTCACATTCAGAGCCGTATGTATTTTGTAAATATTCTATGTCTACAATGCTCTGCACAGAGCTACTCTAGCTAATTGCTCCCACTTTCAATATACATCCAGATTGAGACTTAGAGTCATCTGGACCGGTGTAAAAGCTTGCACCGATGCAACTCTTTACGACGGGCTCTTTTATCACCTCCATAATCGAGAAATATTTCCTTAGTCCTCACTAAGGATATTCTTGACCAATGTCCAGTGATCTACTCCTAGATCACTATTGTACTCCTTTGCCAAACCAGGGCAGAGTATACAATAGGTCTGGTCCATAGCATGGCATACTTTTATAGAACCTATGACTGATGCATAGGGAATGACTTTCATTCTTTTTCTATTTTCTGCCGTGGTCGGGATTTGAGTCTTACTCAATTTCATACCTTTGCAACACAGGCAAGAACTCTTTCTTTGACTGTTCCATTTTGAACTACTTCAAAATCTTGTCAAGGTATGTACTTATTGAAAAACTTATCAAGCGTCTTGATCTGTCTCAATAGATCTTGATGCTCAATATGTATGTAGCTTTACCGAGGTCTTTCTTTGAAAAACTCTTTCCAAATACTCCTTTATGCTTTCCAGAAAATTCTACATTATTTCCGATCAACAATATGTCATTCACATATACTTATCAGAAATGTTGTAGTGCTCCCACTCACTTTCTTGTAAATACAGGCTTCACCGCAAGTCTGTATAAAACTATATGCTTTGATCAACTTATCAAAGCGTATATTCCAACTCCGAGATGCTTGCACCAGTCCATTGATGGATTGCGGGAGCTTGCACACTTTGTTAGCATCTTTAGGATTGACAAAACCTTCTGGTTGCATCATATACAACTCTTCTTTAATAAATCCATTAAGGAATGCACTTTTGACATCCATTTGCCAGATTTCATAAAATGTGGCAATTGCTAAAATGATTTGGACAGACTTAAGCATCAATACGAGTGAGAAAATCTCATTGTATTCAACATCTTGAACTTGTCGAAAAACCTTTTTGCGACAAGTCGAGCTTTGTAGATAGTAACACTACTATCAACGTCCATCTTCCTCTTGAAGATCCATTTATTTTTTATGGTTTGCCGATCATCGGGCAAGTCCACCAAAGTCCACACTTTGTTCTCATACATGGATCCTATCTCAGATTTCATGGCCTCCAGCCATTTTGCGGAATCTGGGTTCATCATCGCTTCCTCATAGTTTGTAGGTTTATCATGGTCTAGTAACATGACTTTCAAAACAGGATTACCGTACCACTCTGGTGTGGACCGTACTCTGGAAGACCTACGAGGTTGTGTAGTAGCTTGATCTGAAGTTTCATGATCATCATCATTAGCTTCCTCACTAATTGGTGTAGGAATCACTGGAACTGATTTCAGTGATGAACTATTTTCCAATTCGGGAGAAGGTACAGTTACCTTATCAGGTTCTACTTTCCTCCCACTCACTTCTTTCGAGAGAAACTCCTTCTCTAGAAAGGATCCATTCTTAGAAGTGAATGTTTTTGCCTTCGGATCTGTGATAGAGGGTGTACCCAACAGTTTCCTTTGGGTATTCTATGAAGACGCACTTCTTCGATTTGGGTTTGAGCTTATCAGGATGAAACTTTTTCACACAAGCATCGCAGCCCCAAACTTTAAGAAACGACAACTTGGGTTTCTTACTAAACCACAGTTCATATGCTGTCGTCTCAACGAATTTAGATGGTGCCCTTTTAACGTGAATGCAGCTGTCTCTAATGCATAACCCCAAAACAATAGTGGTAAATCAGTAAGAAACATAATAGATCGCACCATATCCAATAAAGTGTTGTTACGATATTCGGACACACCATTACGCTGTGGTGTTCCATATGGCGTGAGCTATGAAACTATTCCACATTGTTTAAAATGAAGGCCAAACTCGTAACTCAAATATTCACCTCCATGATCAGATCGTAGAAACTTTATTTTCTTGTTACGATGATTCTCCACTTCACTCTGAAATTCTTTGAACCTTTTAACCATTTCAGACTTATGTTTCATCAAGTAGATATACCCATATCTGCTCAAATCATCTTGTGATGGTCAGAAAATAACGATACTTGCCACGAGCATCAACACTCATTGGATCGCATACATCGGTATGTATTATTTCCAATAAGTCAGTAGCTCGTTCCATTGTTTCGAAGAACGGAGTTTTAGTCATCTTGCCCAAAAGGCACGGTTCACAAGCATCAAATGATTTATAACCAAGTGATTCCAAAAACCCATCTTTATGGAGTTTCTTCATGCGCTTTACACCGATATGACCCAAACGGCAGTGCCACAAATAAGTTGCACTATCATTATTAACTTTGCATCTTTTGGCATCAATATTATGAATATGTGTATCACTACGATCGAGATCCAACAAACTATTTTCATTGGGTGTATGACCATTGAAGGTTTTATTCATGTAAATAGAACAACAATTATTCTCTGACTTTAAATGAATAACTGTATTGCAATAAACATCATCAAATCATATTCATGCTCAACGCAAACGCTAAATAACATTTATTTAGGTTTAACACTAATCCCGAAAGTATAGGGAGTGTGCGATGATGATCATATCAATCTTGGAACTACTTCCAACACTCATCGTCACTTCCCCTTCAACTAGTCTCTGTTTATTCTGTAACTCCTGTTTCGAGTTACTAATCTTAGCAACTGAACAAGTATCAAATACTCAGGGGCTACTATAAACACTAGTAAGGCACACATCAAACACCTGTATATCAAATATACCCTTGTTCACTTTGCCATCCTTCTTATCCACCAAATATTTAGGGCATTTCCACTTCTAGTGACCATTTCCTTTGCAGTGTAAGCACTCGGTTTCAGGCTTTGGTCCAGCTTTGGTCTTCTTCATGGGAGTGACAACTTGCTTGCCATTCTACTTGAAGTTCCCTTTCTTTCCCTTTGCCCTTTTCTTGAAACTAGTGATCTTGTTAATCATCAACACTTGATGCTATTTCTTGATTTCTACCTTCGTCGATTTCAACATCACGAAGAGCTCGGGAATCGTTTTCGTCATCCCTTGCGCACTATAGTTCATCATGAAGTTCTAGTAACTTGGTGATGGTGACTAGAGAACTCTGTCAATCACTATCTTATCTGGAAGATTAACTCCCACTAGATTCAAGCGATTGAAGTAGCCAGACAATCTGAGTACATGCTCACTAGTTGAGCGATTCTCCTCCATCTTTTAGCTATAGAACTTGTTGGAGACTTCATATCTCTCAACTCGGGTATTTGCTTGAAATATTAACTTCAATTCTTGGAACATCTCATATGGTCCATGACGTTCAAAACGTCTTTGAAGTCCCGATTCTAAGCCGTTAAGCATGGTGCACTAAACTATCAAGTAGTCATCATATTGAGCTAGCCAAACGTTCATAACGTCTGCATCTGCTCCTGCAATAGGCCTGTCACCTAGCGGTGCATTAAGGACATAATTCCTCTGTGCAGCAATGAGGATAAACCTCATATCACGGATCCAATCCGCATTATTGCTACTGACATCTTTCAACACAATTTTCTCTAGGAACATATCAAAATAAACATATGAAAGCAACAACGCAAGCTATTGATCTACAACATAATTTGCAAAATACTACCAAGACTAAGTTCATGATAAATTTAAGTTCAATTAATCATCTTAAGAACTCCCACTTAGATAGACATCCCTCTAATCCTCTAAGTTATTACGTGATCCATATTAACTACACCATGTCCGATCATCACGTGAGATGGAGTAGTTTCAACGATGAACATCAATATGTTGATCATATCTACTATATGATTCACGCTCTACCTTTCGGTCTCCGTGTTCCGAGGCCATATCTGTTATATGCTAGGCTCGTGAAGTTTAACCTGAGTATTCCGCGTGTGCAACTGTTTTGCACCCGTTTTATTTGAACGTAGAGCCTATCACACACGATCATCACGTGGTGTCTCAGCACGAAGAACTTTCGCAACGGTGCATACTCAGGGAGAACACTTCTTGATAATTTTAGTGAGAGATCATCTTAAAATGCTACCGTCAAACTAAGCAAAATAAGATGTACAAAAGATAAACATCTTATGCAATCAAAATATGTGACATGATATGGCCATGATCATCTTGCACCTTTGATCTCCATCTCCAAAGTACTGTCATGATCTCTATCATCACCGGCACGACACCATGATCTTCACCACCTTGATCTATATCAATGTGTCGTCACATGGTCGTCTCGCCAACTATTGCTCTTGCAACTATTGCTATCGTATAGCGATACAGTAAAGAAATTATTTGGCACTTGCATCTTATGCAACAAAGATACAACCATAGGACTTCTGCCAGTTGCCGATAACTTCAACAAAACATGATCATCTCATACAACGACTTATATCTCATCACGTCTTGACCATATCACATCACAACATGCCCTGCAAAAACAAGTTAGACGTCCTCTACTTTGTTGTTGCAAGTTTTACGTGGCTGCTACGGGCTGAGCAAGAACCGTTCTTACCTACGCATCAAAACCACAACGATAGTTCGTCAAGTTGGTGCTGTTTTAACCTTCGCAAGGACCGGGCGTAGCCACACTCGGTTCAACTACAGTTGGAGAAACAAACACCCGCTAGTCACCTGTGTGCATAGCACGGCGGTAAAACCAGTCTCGCGTAAGCGTACGTGTAATGTCGGTCTGGGCCGCTTCATCCAACAATACCGCTGAACCAAAGTATGACATGCTGGTAAGCAGTATGACTTGTATCGCCCACAACTCACTTGTGTTCTACTCATGCGTATAACATCAACGCATAAAACCTAGGCTCGGATGCCACTGTTGGGGAACGTAGTAATTTCAAAAAAATTCCTACGCACACGCAAGATCATGGTGATGGCATAGCAACGAGAGGGGAGAGTGTTGTCCACGTACCCTCGTAGACCGTAAGTGGAAGCGTTATGACAACGCGGTTGATGTAGTCGTACGTCTTCACGATCCGACTGATCCAAGTACCGAACGTACGGCACCTCCGAGTTCAGCACACGTTCTGCTCGATGACGATCCCCGGACTCTGATCCAGCAAAGTGTTGGGGATGAGTTCCGTCAGCACGACGGCGTGGTGATGATGATGATGTTCTACCGGCGCAGGGCTTCGCCTAAACTCCGCGACGATATGACCGAGGTGGAGTATGGTGGAGGGGGGAACCGCACACGGCTAAGGAACGATCCGTAGATCAACTTGTGTGTCATGGGGTGCACCCCTGCCCCCGTATATAAAGGAGCAAGGGGGAGGGGGCGACCGGCCAAGGAGGGCGCGCCAAGGAGGAGTCCTACTCCCACCGGGAGTAGGATTCCCCCCTTCCAAGTAGTAGGAGTAGGAGTCAAGGAAAGGGGGAAGAGAAGAGAAGGAAGGAGGGGGCGCAGCCCCTCCCCCTAGTCCAATTCGGACTAGGCCTTGGGGGGGCGCCCAACCTCTCCTCTCTCTTTCCCCTAAAGCCCAATAAGGCCCAAATACTCCCCGGCGAATTACCGTAACTCTCCAGTACTCCGAAAAATACCCGAATCACTCGGAACCTTTCCGAACTCCGAATATAGTCGTCCAATATATTGATCTTTACGTCTCGACCATTTCGAGACTCCTCGTCATGTCCCCGATCTCATCCGGGACTCCGAACTCCTTAGGTACATCAAAACTCATAAACTCATAATATAACTGTCATCGAAACCTTAAGCGTACGGACCCTACGGGTTCGAGAACTATGTAGACATGACCTAGAACTATTCTCGGTCAATAACCAATAGCGGAACCTGGATGCTCATATTGGCTCCTATATATTCTACAAAGATCTTTATCGGTCAAACCGCATAACAACATACGTTGTTCTCTTTGTCATCGGTATGTTACTTGCCCGAGATTCGATCGTCGGTATCCAATACCTAGTTCAATCTCGTTACCGGCAAGTCTCTTTACTCGTTACATAATGCATCATTCCGTAACTAACTCAGTAGCTACATTGCTTGCAAGGCTTATAGTGATGTGCATTACCGAGAGGGCCCAGAGATACCTCTCCGACAATCGGAATGACAAAACCTAATCTCGAAATACGCCAACCCAACATGTACCTTTGGAGACACCTGTAGTACTCCTTTATAATCACCCAGTTACGTTGTGACGTTTGGTAGCACCCAAAGTGTTCCTCCGGTAAACGGGAGTTGCATAATCTCATAGTTACAGGAACATGTATAAGTCATGATGAAAGCAATAGGAACATACTAAACGATCAAGTGCTAGGCTAACGGAATGTGTCATGTCAATCACATAATTCTCCTAATGATGTGATCTCATTAATCAAATGACAACACATGTCTATGGTTAGGAAACTTAACCATCTTTGATTCAACGAGCTAGTCAAGTAGAGGCATACTAGTGACACTATGTTTGTCTATGTATTCACACATGTATTATGTTTCCGGTTAATACAATTCTAGCATGAATATTAAACATTTATCATGATATAAGGAAATAAATAATAACTTTATTATTGCCTCGAGGGCATATTTCGTTCAGTGACGCCTGCTTATTCACATAGACATAATACGATTAGACTCCTAGGAATAATATTGGATCCTCTGTTCGGCTTTTCTTCCTGAACACCAAACAGAGCATCAGGGGCTACTGTCTATACTGTTATACTTTAACATAATTTAAATTACTTACCTCAAAGCCTGTCAGGAGGCTGGTGCAGGCTTTGGTCAATCCGCTTTTGGTGGACTGAACCTTCGCAATCATCGTACTCATAAGAGTATGGTGTCCTTCATCAAGGGAAGCGCTCTGAAGTGCTTCCAGCAAGTTATCTGATGCCTCTAGATGGACAGAGGTCATCGGCACAGGAGGCTCGCCCCCGTTGGTGGGGGGCTGCTTGCCTGAATCCGGAACCACTGGAGATTCCGGCGCAGTATCCGGCTGGGGGCCAAGCCTGCTGCGGCCCCCCTCATCCGAATCCATGGGGATCCCCCCCCCACGAGCCCGGCATCGGGAGTCTCGCCTTGAGGCGTCTACAGGACTACCTCCTCCTGGCCCAGTATCCTCGGAGATAACACCTCGGTGTCATCCGCGGTCCGGGGAGTGGAAGCCGTCGGGAGCGAATAGCTGTTCATCTCCGATGAGCTCAAGGACCCATCCGAGGAGGATAAGTCGATGTGGGCTTTGGACGGACTGCACAGACAAATCTTGACATAATAAGCCATAAAGCTAAAACGTGCAAGAAGTATTCTAGCATATGAAAACTTACGACTTCGCTAGGGGCTTGGCCCTGGGTAGCCTGTAACGCCCCGAATTCGATGCGCCAGGTGTCCGCCAGTTATTCGTCGCTGTTGCCATGTCATGTGCTTGCGTGTTGCATTTTGCCATGTCATCATCTGCATTTCATATCATGTCATCATGTGCAACTTATTTTGCATACGTGTTCGTCTCATGCATCCGAGCTTTTTCCCCGTTGTCCGTTTTGCAATCCGGCACTCCTATGTCATCCGGCGTCCCCTTCTTGTCTTCTGTTGTGAGCGGGTGTTAAACGTTCTCGGAATGGACTGAGCCTTGTCAAGTGGCCTTGGTATAGCACCGGTAGACCGCCTGTCAAGTTTCGTGCCATTTGGAGGTCGTTTGATACTCCAACGGTTAACCGTGTAACCGTAAAGGCCTCTTTTGTCTTGCAGCCCAACACCCCTTCAAAGTGGCCCAAAACCCATCTAAGTCTCTTCGATGCTCTCGATCGTTCGATCACGATCCCGTGGGCGAAAACCACACTCCATTTGGAGTCTCCTAGCTCCCTCTACCTATTTAAACACCTCCCCTCCGAAATTCGGGCGAAAACCCTAGCTTCTTCCTCCTCCCGCCGACGGACGCGTCCACCCGCCGCCCGTACATGTCTGCACCGCCGCCCGCAGCCAACCGGAGGCCACCACGTGGTGCCCCCTTGCCCACTTCGCCGCCGGCCCGCAGAGGCCATCGCGGGCCCGCGCGGGCCCTCGTGCCGCCGCCGTCGCAGGCCCACGCTTTGCTCACGCCTCGCCGCCGCCGCCTGGCCTGTCCGGCCCCACCTCCGGCCGGCGAGCCGTCGGAGCTCGCCGGCTCTGCCTCGCCGCCGGTTGCCCCGGATCTGGCGTCGCCCGGCCCCCGTCGTCCGCGCCCGAGGCACTCCGCCGCCGCTGCGCCCCGCGTGCCTCGCCGCCCGTCGCAGACGCGGCACGCCGCCGCCGCCGCCCCGGTGCTCTTCGCCGCGCGCCTCGGCCTCCCTCCGCCCGGCCTCCCACATCGCCGGAGGCCGCGTCCTCGCCCCGCCCGGAGCTTGCCTCCGCGCCCCCGCGCCCTCCATCGCCGGGATCCGGCCGGATCCGGCGAGATCCGGCCCGGATCCGCCGCGCGCGCCCGTCCCCGGCCCCTTCTCCGGCCATCCTCGTCTCCCGCGCCGCCGTTGACTTTTCTGAGATGGTAACAATCGGCTAAGTCCCCGAAATATTTTGCATTATCATGCCATGTTCAACGCGTCATAACTTGCTGCATACTGCTCCGTTCCATGCGTGTAATATGTCAAACTGTTCGCCTCGACGAGTACTTCATTTCATTCCATTGCAGCATGTTCATTTGAGTCCATCTTGATGCCTGAATCATCGTTACAAGAGTGCTATGTGATGTTAACCTGCTGAAACTGTTATAACTTGATGATTTGTTATTTTTGTTGCATTTGATGTGTGCATCCTATGAGCATGACCTCTACATGTGTTTTGTGCTACATCATGCCATCTTTACAGTGGTGCCATCCTTGTATTTTTGTGAGTCTTGTACTAAGTGCATCGAGCTCGTGAAGTAGGGTACTTGCTGTTACTGTTTTGCTTGTCTGAATCTGCTATATCCTGATGATATGTTAACTTGCTTCTACAAGTCATTCTATGCATAATCTGGAGATGTTCACTAAGGATGATTTGTTATACATGTCTTACTCTATCCGTCCATGCCCCTGGTTGCATTTTTGCCCTACTGTAACATGTTGCAATCTTGCTCCAAACTTGCTAAATAATGTTGCTGTCAGCCTGATTAACTTTAAGTTCAGTTTTGTCATGAGCTTTGCTAGTGATCCATGCACCCTATGAACTTGTTCTTGCCATGCTTAGCTTCATAAACATGTATTATTACTGTTGGTTGCCTTGCGATGTCATGTATTGCTCTGTGGTGAGTGGTACAAGCTCAACAGCATGCCTACTTATTGTTGTTCCTGCCATGTATGAAGCTGTCATATAACTTGCCATGTTTACATGGGTGCCATCATATCTTCTGTGCCTTTTTAGCTCATGGTCAGTAAGGGACTTTTGTTTTATGCAACTAGTAGACTCATGCGATGCCTTTGTTTGCCATGTTAAGTTCCTGTAACATGTTGTTTGATAGCTCTAAACATTGCAACCTGATGTTATTTCTGCTAATGTCTGAAACTGTTATAATTTGCAATCTTGCCATGTCCTTTGGAGCATGTTCTATTTGTTTCTGGAGTTAGCTCAGTGTTCATGCTTTGTCATGCTTTACCTGTACTTCATGCCCATGCCTTTTTTTCTCGTTGGGATGCTGTAGCTTGTTGTTTTGATGCTCGCAATATGCCTAGTTGTTGTTTTGGACAGATTGTTGTTATGACTTCTATAGAGTGTATGTGTTGAACCGTTGCTCCGTTTTGAGTGTGCTCTATATGAAACTTGCTTGATTTTGCATGTAGCTTCATATTATCATGTTGCATCCTTGTTTTGAGGTGTTTGCTTGATGTTTGTATGCATTTTGCATCAATGCCATGTTTAACTTGTTTTGCTCATATCTTCTAGGCCGTAGCTCCGAATTAAATAAACTTTATATGTAACTTGACTAGAATTTCGTGTAGATCCTATTGGTGCTCTTTAAATTGCTGTTTAACAACTTCAACTTAATGTTTGTTCAGATCTGGACCAACTTTGAAACTTGCATATGAGGACCTACCGGATTTGTTATATGTTGTTTCCGACCTCATTTAAACTTGCCTTTTGTGTATTGTTCTTGTTTGCATCATCTCTTGCCATGTGTAGCCTCATCTAGCTTTCTCATGCATCATGCTTGGTTGTGCATCATGTCTTGTCTATGTGTGGTGTGTTTACCATGTTGTGTGCTTCTTCTCGATAGTTCCCGTTTCGTTGCAATCGTGAGGATTCGTTCGTCTACGCTTGGTTTGTCTTCGTGGCTTCATCTTCTTCATGGACTCGTTCTTCTTCCTTGCGGGATTTTAGGCAAGATGACCGCTACCCTCGATCTCACTCCTATCATTGCTATGCTAGTTGCTTCGCTCTATCGCTTTGCTGCGCTACCTATCATTTTGCTCTTCAAGCCTCCCAAATGGCCATGAACCTCTAACCTTTGACACTCTTCCTAGCAATACGTTGCTTGGCTATGTTACCGCTTTTGCTCAGCCCCTCTTATAGCGTTGCTAGTTGCAGGTGAAGTTGAAGATTGCTCCATGGTGGACAGGGTTATGTTGAGATATCACAATATCTCTTATATTATTAATGCATCTATATACTTGGTAAAGGGTGGAAGGCTCGGCCTTATGCCTGGTGTTTTGTTCCACTCTTGCCGCCCTAGTTTCCATCATACCGGTGTTATGTTCCCGGATTTTGCGTTCCTTACGCGGTCGGGTGATTTATGGGACCCCCGTGACAGTTCGCTTTGAATAAAACTTGTCCAGCAAGGCCCAACCTTGGTTTTACCATTTGCCTCACCACCACCTATACCCTTCCCTTGGGTCAGCCAACCCGAGGGTCATCTTTATTTTAGCCCCCCCCTGGGCCAGTGGTTGCCTAAGTGCTGGTCCGAACCGAGCAGCCTGCGGGGCCCCCTCGGGGAAACTCGAGGTCTTGTTTTACTCGTAGCTTTACTTATCCGCTGTTGCCCTGAGAAGGAGATATGTGTAGCTCCTATCGGGATTGTCAGCGCATCGGGCGGCTTTGCTGGTCTTGTTTTACCCTTGTCGAAATGTCTTGTAAACAGGGATTCCGAGACTGATCGGGTCTTTCTGGGAGAAGGAATATCCTTCGTTGATCGCGAGAGCTTATCATGGGCTAAGTTGGGACACCCCTGCAGGGTATAAACTTTTGAGAGCCGTGCCCGCGGTTATGTGGCAGATGGGAATTTGTTAATGTCCGGTTGTAGATAACTTGACACCTGATTCGAATTAAAACGCATCAACCGCGTGTGTAGCCGTGATGGTCTCTTTTCGGTGGAGTCCGGGAAGTGAACACGGTTTCTGTGTTATGATTGACGTAAGTAGGAGTTCAGGATCACCTCTTGATCATTGCTAGCTTCACGACCGTTCCGCTTGTTCTCTTCTCGCTCTTATTTGCGTATGTTAGCCACCATATTATGCTTAGTCGCTGCTGCAACCTCACCACTTTACCCCTTTCTTTCCCATTAAGCTTTGCTAGTCTTGATACCCATGGTAATGGGATTGCTGAGTCCTCGTGGCTCACAGATTACTACAACATCAGTTGCAGGTACAGGTTTTGCGATGATCTTGACGCGAGAGCGATGTTTGCTTGTTTTGGAGTTCTTCTTCTGCTTCTTCTTCGATCAGGGGATAGGTTCCAGGTCGGCAGCCTGGGCTAGCAGGGTGGATGTCGTTTGAGTTTCTGTTTGGTTTTCATCCGTAGTCGGATGTTGATCTTATGTAAGATGATGTTGTATTCATGTGGCATTGTATGCCTTATGTATGTATCCCCATCTATTATGTAATGTTGATGTAATGATATCCACCTTGCAAAAGCGTTTCAATATGCGAGTCTATCCATGGTGGGACCTTCGAGTTCCTTTCGGATAGGGTCGCATATTGGGCGTGACAAGTTGGTATCAGAGCCTCGACCGACCCTAGGAGCCCCCTTGATTGATCGTGTAGTTTGGCCATTGTCGAGTCTAGAAGAAAACTATTTTCTGAGTCTAGTTATATCGGAGAGTAGGAATTCTTTTTACTCCTCAGCCCCTTCGTCGCTCTGGTGAGGAATCTTGACGTTGGTGTTTTGAATTACTCCTCTTCCCCTTCAAATTTTTCTTTAGGATCACGCAGTTGGTTTTCCGATCGTTGGTTCTCATCTCTTTTCATCCGGTGCTTTTCTCGTGGACTCGAACCTCTTTGTCTTTGGGAGATCAATCCTCAGCTCTTTTCGATCGATGTTGTTTCTCTGTCCGAAGTTGTCCTTGTTTTTCCCACCCACCCACCCCTTTTTCTTCTCGGAACCGGAGTCTATAATCCAGTATCCATCCTACTCGTGCGAAGTCTTTGTTTTCTTTCCTCAATGATTTCAACCGGTGTTTTCTCTTCAAGATATTCGTCGGTTCCCCTTACAAGTTGTCTTTGTTTTCCCGCCCTCCCACCCTTTTTCTTCCCGGAGCCTGAGTCTCTTTCGAGCATCAATTTCATTCGTACGGAGCTTCTTCAATATTCCCTCAATTATTTCAACCGGTGAATTCTCGTCTCGTTCGTCATTCTTCATCCCTTTCTTTTTCCATTGCACTCAATTCAAGTATTCGGTGTTGATCATATTCTTTCCCTCGGCTCAAGTGTTTTCCCTGCTCGTTCACCTCTCGTCAGTTTATCCTTCCGGAGTGTGCAAGACATCTCAGGAGATTCGCCTGTGTTCGAATTAAGTCGAGGTTGTCACCTCATTCAAATATTTAAATTGTTCTGGTGCATCATCTATCTCTTCAACATCCCTTTCCAACGGTGTTTTCTCTTTAGTGGGCCCTAACCCACAGGTCTTCTCCCAGGATCTTACCTGACTCTTTTAATTCCCCTAGAGTTATTCTCAATTCTTTTCAAGTGTGACGTAAGAATGGATCCCATCAGTCACATGCCTTCTCCAAGATCGCTTTCAAATTCATTTCATCGTCGGCTCAACCTCTTTGCTTTTCATTCTCCCGGAGTACCTCAGTAATTTTGGTGGTGTCTCGTCGGCATTTGAAGATTGAAGAAGAGTTTTTCCTCTAAATCTTGCCCGTTCTCCCGAAGATTCATGGTTCTAGCTTCTTGTTACCCTCTCGAATTATTCCGTTTGTCGGAAATTCCTTTTTTCTCAACCATCCGGAGTATGTCAGGAGTTGTTTTTCCATTTCGTTCACCAGAGACCATCATTCCAGTTACCGTTATCCAATTATCCTAGTGCTTCGTTCAAGTATTCTTTATCACCTCGTGATCTCCTTGTCATTTTGCATCTATATCCCCTCTTGCTTATTGGTTCTTCTAATTATTCCTGGCGATTCCTTCTCTTTTCTTCATTCATTTTCATTTCTTACGGTGGTTCGTTCAAGATTCTTTTTCCTTCTTTATCATTTTAATCCATTCGTTCTTTCGAATCCTAACGGTGGTTCATGAAGACTTTCTCAAGTTTTGTGCTATACCTTTAATCCTTTTCAAGAAGAATAAGTAGTATACAAAAATGCATTGCTTGTCATCAATTTAATTTGATGAAGGATAAGCATACAAAAAAAATCTTATTCTTATCTCATCCAATTGAGTAATCCCTTCCTCCGGAGTTTGTTCTTGATGAATAAATTCTAGTTCCAAGTGTTTTCATCTTTTCTTTTCCAGAGTTCAAATTTCCTCGGCCATTTCGTCGGAACCTCCATCTAAATCGACACAAGGCTTTAGTCTTATTCTTTTCATCCTTCGTTCCTATCTCATCATTTTTTGTCACCGAAGTTCTTCATGGTGGTTCTTCATGGTTCAATTCATTCTTCAAGAGTTCATCAAGATTTTGTTGGAGGAGTTCAAGTATCTTTTCTTCTCGCATCTCGAAGTGCAATTAATTCTCCGTTTTCTTTTGAAGTGGAGTTTTGCATTTCTTCGTTCTTCTCAGCTATTTAGACATTGGTTGTGGTACAATTTCACCTCAAGTTTTGAGTTGTTTTTGATAACTCCACAACAAGCTTATTCTTTTGTTGTTTATTTTCTCAACAGCTCCATTCAATCCTTTCTTCTGAGGTTGGTATCTATTTCATTCGTGGCACAAGTTGTCATTTTCTTCTCCGTTATTTTCATTCAACTCTTTCAATTCTTTCCGGAGGTTTTGTGTCGTGTCTTCATCAAGTACCATCCCATCCTCTCTAGCTCGTGTTCTATTCTTCCATGTTCAGCCGGAGTGCTGCCTAAATCCTTTCACTCTTATTCCATTCTTATCTTGTTCTAACCGGAGTGGTTTCAGAGTCTATCTTGTTCGTTGAGCTTTTGATCCCCGTCATAATCGTCATTCCTCTCTTCTTCCCGACTGCTCTCGACTCTTTTCTTCCTCTCTTGCGTTCTTGTTTCACATCATCCCTTTTCCCTCCCGTCTCGGTCCTAAGATCTCGGGACGAGATCTCTTGTTAGTGGAGGAGAGTTGTAACGCCCCGGATTCGGTGCGCCAGGTGTCCGCCAGTTATTCGCCGCCGTTGCCATGTCATGTGCTTGCGTGTTGCATTTTGCCATGTCATCATCTGCATTTCATATCATGTCATCATATGCATCTTATTTTGCATATGTGTTCGTCTCATGCATCCGAGCATTTTCCCTGTTGTCCGTTTTGTAATCCGGCACTCCTATGTCATCCGGCGTCCCCTTCTTGTCTTCTGTTGTGAGCGGGTGTTAAACGTTCTCGGAATGGACCGAGCCTTGTCAAGTGGCCTTGGTATAGCACCGGTAGACCGCCTGTCAAGTTTCGTGCCATTTGGAGGTCGTTTGATACTCCAACGGTTAACCAGGTAACCGTAAAAGCCTCTTTTGTCTTGCAGCCCAACACCCCTTCAAAGTGGTCCAAAACCCATCTAAGTCTCTTCCATGCTCTCGGTCGTTCGATCACGATCGCATGGGCGAAAACCGCACTCCATTTGGAGTCTCCTAGCTCCCTCTACCTATTTAAACACCTCCCCTCCGAAATTCGGGCGAAAACCCTAGCTTCTTCCTCCTCCCGCTGACGGACACGTCCACCCGCCACCCGGACATGTCCGCGCCGCCGCCCGCAGCCAACCGGAGGCCACCACGTGGCGCCCCCGTGCCCACTTTGCCGCCGGCCTGCGGAGCCCATCGCGGGCCCGCGCGGGCCCTCGCGCCGCCGCCGCCCGAGCCCATCCGCCGCC
>NC_041382.1:396909944-396924135 GCF_002162155.2 Triticum dicoccoides
CGGCGCTCTTCGCCGCGCGCCTCGGCCTCCCTCCGCCCGGCCTCCCACCTCGCCGGAGGCCGCGTCCTCGCCCTGCCCGGAGCTTGCCTCCGCACCCCCGCGCCCTCCATCGCCGGGATCTGGCCGGATCCGGCGAGATCCGGCCCGGATCCGCCGCGCGCACCCGTCCCCGGCCCCCTCTCCGGCCATCCTCGTCTCCCGCGCCGCCGTTGACTTTTCTGAGATGGTAATAATCGGCTAAGTCCCCGAAATATTTTGCATTATCATGCCATGTTCAACGCGTCATAACTTGCTGCATACTGCTCCGTTTCATGCGTGTAATATGTCAAATTGTTTGCTTCGACGAGTACTTCAGTTCATTCCATTGCAGCATGTTCATTTGAGTCCATCTTGATGCCTGAATCATCGTTACAAGAGTGCTATGTGATGTTAACCTGATGAAACTGTTATAACTTGATGATTTGTTATTTTTGTTGCATTTGATGTGTGCATCCTATGAGCATGAGCTCTACATGTGTTTTGTGCTACATCATGCCATCTTTACAGTGGTGCCATCCTTGTATTTTTGTGAGTCTTGTACTGAGTGCATCGAGCTCGTGAAGTAGGGTACTTTCTGTTACTGTTTTGCTTGTCTGAATCTGCGATATCCTGATGCTATGTTAACTTGCTTCTACAAGTCATTCTATGCATAATCTGGAGATGTTCACTAAGGATGATTTGTTATACATGTCTTGCTCTATCCATCCATGCCCCTGGTTGCATTTTTGGCCTACTGTAACATGTTGCAATCTTGCTCCAAACTTGCTAAATAATGTTGCTGTCAGCCTGATTAACTTTAAGTTCAGTTTTGCCATGAGCTTTGCTAGTGATCCATGCACCCTATGATCTTGTTCTTTCCATGCTTAGCTTCATAAACATGTCTTCTTACTGTTGGTTGCCTTGCCATGCCATGTATTGCTCTGTGGTGAGTGGTACAAGCTCAACAACATGCCTACTTATTGTTGTTCCTACCATGTACGAATCTGTCATATAACTTGCCATGTTTACATGGGTGCCATCATATCCTCTGTGCCTTTTTAGCTCATGGTCAGTAAGGGACTTTTGTTATATGCAATTAGTAGATTCATGCCATTCCTTTGTTTGCCATGTTAAGTTCCTGTAACATGTTGTTTGATAGCTCTAAACATTGCAACCGGATGTTATTTCTGCTAATGTCTGAAACTTATAATTTGCAATCTTGCCATGTCCTTTGGAGCATGTTCTATTTGTTTCTGGAGTTACCTCAGTTTTCATGCTTTGTCATTCTTTACCTGTACTTCATGCCCATGCCTTTTGTTTTCTCGTTGAGATGATGTAGCTTGTTGTTTTGATGCTCGCAATATGCCTAGTTGCTGTTTTGGACAGATTGTTGTTATGACTGGTATAGAGTGTATGTGTTGAACCGTTGCTCCGTTTTGAGTGTGCTCTATATGAAACTTGATTGATTTTGCATGTAGCTTCATATTATCATGTTGCATATTTGTTTTGATGTGTTTGCTTGATGTTTGTATGCATTTTGCATCAATGCCTTGTTTAACTTGTTTTGCTCATATCTTCTAGGCCGTAGCTCCGAATTAAATGAACTTTATATGTAACTTGACTAGAACTTCGTGTAGATCCTCTTGGTGCTCTTTAACTTGCTGTTTAACAACTTCAACTTAATGTTTGTTCAGATCTGGACCAACTTTGAAACTTGCATATGAGGACCTACCGGATTTGTTATATGTTGTTTCCGGCCTCATTTAAACTTGCCTTGATGTGTTGTTCTTGTTTGCATCATCTCTTGCCATGAGTAGCCTCATCTAGCTTTCTCATGCATCATGCATGGTTGTGCATCATGTCTTGTCTATGTGTGGTGTATTTACCATGTTGTGTGCTTCTTCTCGATAGTTCCCATTTCGTTGCGATCGTGAGGATTCGTTCGTCTACGCTAGGTTCGTCTTCGTGGCTTCATCTTCTTCATGGACTCGTTCTTCTTCCTTGCGGGATTTCAGGCAAGATGACCGCTACCCTGGATCTCACTACTATCATTGCTATGCTAGTTGCTTCGCTCTATCGCTTTGCTGCGCTACCTATCATTTTGCTCTTCAAGCCTCCCAAATTGCCATGAACCGCTAACCTTTGACACCCTTCCTAGCAAACCGTTGCTTGGCTATGTTACAGCTTTTGCTCAGCCCCTCCTATAGCGTAGCTAGTTGCAGGTGAAGTTGAAGACTGCTCCATGGTGGACAGGGTTATGTTGGGACATCACAATATCTCTTATATTATTAATACATCTATATACTTGGTAAAAGGTGGAAGGATCGGCCTTATGCCTGGTGCTTTGTTCCACTCTTGCCGCCCTAGTTTCCGTCATACCGGTGTTATGTTCCCGGATTTTGCGTTCCTTACGTGGTCGGGTGATTTATGGGACCCCCTTGACACTTCGCTTTGAATAAACTAGTCCAGCAAGGCCCAACCTTGGTTTTACCATTTGCCTCACCACCACCTATACCCTTCCCTTGGGTCGGCCAACCCGAGGGTCATCTTTATTTTGGCCCCCCCGGGCCGGTGCTTGTCTAAGTGCTGGTCCGAACCGAGCAGCCTGCAGGGCCCCCTCGGGGAAACTCGAGGTCTGGTTTTACTCGTAGCTTGACTTATCCGGTGTTGCCCTGAGAACGAGATATGTGCAGCTCCTATCGGGATTGTCGGCGCATCGGGCGGCTTTGCTGGTCTTGTTTTACCATTGTCAAAATGTCTTGTAAACCGGGATTCCGAGACTGATCGGGTCTTCCTGGGAGAAGGAATATCCTTCGTTGATCGCGAGAGCTTATCATGGGCTAAGTTGGGACACCCCTGCAGGGTATAAACTTTCGAGAGCCGTGCCCGCGGTTATGTGGCAGATGGGAATTTGTTAATGTCTGGTTGTAGATAACTTGACACCTGATTCGAATTAAAACGCATCAACCGCGTGTGTAGCCGTGATGGTCTCTTTTTGGCGGAGTCCGGGAAGTGAACACGGTTTCTGTGTTATGATTGACGTAAGTAGGAGTTCAGGATCACCTCTTGATCATTGCTAGCTTCACGACCGTTCCGCTTGTTCTCTTCTCGCTCTTATTTACGTATGTTATCCACCATATTATGCTTACTCGCTGCTGCAACCTCACCACTTTACCCCTTTCTTTCCCATTAAGCTTTGCTAGTCTTGATACCCATAGTAATGGGAATGCTGAGTCCTCGTGGCTCACAGATTACTACAACATCAGTTGCAGGTACAGGTTCTGCGATGATCTTGACGCGAGAGCGATGTTTGCTTGTTTTGGAGTTCTTCTTCTGCTTCTTCTTCGATCAGGGGATAGGTTCCAGGTCGGCATCCTGGGCTACCAGGGTGGATGTCGTTTGAGTTTCTGTTTGTGTTTGATCCGTAGTCGGATGTTGATCTTATGTAAGATGATGTTGTATTCGTGTGGCATTGTATGCCTTATGTATGTATCCCCATCTATTATGTAATGTTGATGTAATGATATCCACCTTGCAAAAGCGTTTCAATATGCGGGTCAATCCTTGGTGGGACCTTCGAGTTCCTTTCGGATAGGGTCGCATATTGGGCGTGACATAGCCACTCCTCCTTGCTGTAGGAGGCAGTTGTGGAGTGGTCCGGAGGGAGGGTCCTTCCCTTCTTGGACCCTTCGGCCTCCCCGGAAGGGGTGGCCTTCCTTTTCTTCTCCCCCTCGGTTTGGGGGAGAGGGTTTTCCTCCTCCTCCTCCTCAGTGTCGTTGGAGGAGTGCGCCTCGGTGTCTTTGGACGATGAGTCCGACACCACCTTGCACAGGAGACTTTTCCTGGTCCCCGTGGCCTTCTTCTTGGCCTTCTTCTTCGGCACCTCAAAGGGTGCCGGAACCAGCATCTCTGTCAGGAGAGCGGTTGCTGGATCTTCAGGCAACGGAGTTGGATAGTCGATCCGCTCCGCCATCGCCACATAATCCTGTTAAATCAGTACGGTGGCTTAAGTTCCTCCCACGAATATACGGAGGAAAGGCACATCTTGCGAAATGTAGGATGCATACCGAGTTGGCGTGGCGCTTGGCGCTTAGTCTGAGGTCCTCGGTGGTGGGAGGAGGACCTTCGCTGGCCTTGAACAACACCTTCCAGACGTCTTTGTGCGTCACGTCGAAGAGCTCTTGCAGTGTCTGGTGTTGGGCCACGTCAAACTCCCACAGGTTGAATGCCCGTCTTTGACACGGGAGAATCCGGCGAAATAGCATGACCTGGACCACGTTGACAAGCTTGATCATCTTGGTTATCATATTTTTGACGCAGTTCTGGAGTCCGGTTAGCTCCCCGGACGCGCCCTGGGCTAGGCCCTTCATCTTCCAGGAGGTGAGCCACATGGGGATGCCGGATCGGAATTTGGGGGCTGCCACCCAGTTGGCGTCGCGCCGCTCGGTGATGTAGAACGACCCCAATTGTCACCCCTTAACGGTCTCCAGAAAGGAGCCTTTGAGCCAGGTGACGCTCGGCATCTTGCCCACCATGGCGGCTCCACACTCCGCCTACTGGCTGACCACTATCTTCGGCTTCACGTTGAAGATCTTAAGCCACAGGCCGAAGTGGAGCCTGATGCGGAGAAAAGCCTCGCACACGGCGATAAACACCGAGATGTTGAGGATGAAATTAGGGGCCAGATCATGAAAATCCTGCTCGTAATAGAACATGAGCCCGCTGACAAATGGGTGGAGGGGAAATCCCAGTCCACGGACGAAGTGGGAAAGGAACACAACCCTCTCGTGGGGTCGCGGAGTCGGAATGATCTGCCCTGCGTCTAGGAGCCGATGTGCGCTGTCTGCGGCCAAGTATCCGGCCGCCCGGAGCTTCGTAATATCCTCCTCCGTGATGGAGGAGGCCATCCACTTGCCTCCCGCTCCGGACATGTTTGGCTGTACGGAGAAGGTGAGAACTGGGGCGTTGGAGCTCAAGTGTGCGAG
Source organism: Triticum dicoccoides (assembly GCF_002162155.2). Taxonomy (NCBI): domain Eukaryota; kingdom Viridiplantae; phylum Streptophyta; class Magnoliopsida; order Poales; family Poaceae; genus Triticum; species Triticum dicoccoides. The sequence continues at coordinate 396,914,948 of NC_041382.1, forward strand.
AATGGATGAGCGAAGAAGGAAGAAGGCGTGGGTGAAAGAGGAGAGTGCCTATCTCTTTATAAAGGCGGTAGAAACTATGCGCCTCCCCACTTCCCCGTTAAAATCGCTTATTTCCCAAGCGCCAAGATTGATGGTGCTGTTGGGTTACCTATACCCATATTGATGAGAATCCCGTGATAAGGGGACACGGTCTCTACTTCGACAAGACGTGTCAAGGAAACCGCCTCACATTACATGCAGTAGCTGGTTGTAAAAACGGTTCGAATAATGACCGGACCCTGGCAAGATGTAATGCTATAAAAAGCTGTCAACAGATTAGATTTGTGGAATATTGTACTCTCTACGGTGGTATGTGGAATTTGTCTTGCAGAGCCATACATGAATCTTGTGTCCAAAATATTCTATGGAGTATTCAGAGAAGGAACCCGCCTTGCAATGCCGAAGACAATCTGTGCGCCGGACCCATCGTCATTGAAGCCGGGTTCAGGGGCTACTGAGGGAGTCCTGGATTAAGGGGTCCTCGGATAGCCAGACTATATACTTTGGCCGGGCTGTTGGACTGTGAAGATACAAGATTGAAGACTTCGTCCCGTGTCCGGATGGGACTCTCCTTTGCGTGGAAGGCAAGCTTGGAAATTCGGATATGTAGATTTCCTTCTGTGTAACCGACTCTGTGTAACCCTAGCCCCCTCCGGTGTCTATATAAATCGGAGGGTTTAGTCCGTAGGACAACAACAATCATAATCATAGGCTAGCTTCTAGGGTTTAGCCTCTACGATCTCGTGGTAGATCAACTCTTGCAATACTCATATCATCAACATCAATCAAGCAGGAAGTAGGGTATTACCTCCATCGAGAGGGCCCGAACCTGGGTAAAACATCGTGTCCCCTGCCTCCTGTTACCATTAGCCTTAGACGCATAGTTTGGGACCACCTACCCGAGACCCGCCGGTTTTGACACCGACACCCGTTAGATTGTCCGTCGATCCAAAGCCTTTACTGTGATAGGTGGACAACTATTCAGAGAAAGTGTTACCGGAGTCGCCCAGCGATGTATCATGCTAAAGGAAGGTCAAATGATCCTCAATGATATTCACTCGGGGACCTATGGTCACGATGCGTCCTCTCAGACTGTTGTGGCCAAAGCATACCGAGTAGGATTTTATTGGCCACGAGCGAATGAAATGGCAAAAGTCATAGTCGATAAGTGTGCGGGCTGTCAGTTCTATTCCAACATGTCCCACAAGCCTACATCAGCCCTAAAGACCATTCCTCTCGTCTGGCCCTTTGCTGTTTGGGGATTGGATATGGTTGGACCGCTGAGGACTGGCAGGAGTGGCTCCACCCATCTGCTTGTGGCAGTCGACAAGTTCACTAAATGGATTGAAGCCAAACCCATCAAAAATCTCGACTCAAGTACCGCTGTTAGTTTCATCAGAGAGTTAACATTTAGATATGGATTTCCGCACAGCATCATCATGGATAATGGTTCAAACTTTGATTCAGATGAGTTCAAAGCTTTTTGCGCTTCTCAAGGCACTTGGGTCGACTACGCTTCAGTCGCTCCCCGCAGTCGAATGGGCAAGTTGAAAGGGTAAATGGTTTGATCCTCCAAGGGCTGAAACCCCGATTGATGCGTGACCTCAAACATGCGGCAGGTGCTTGGCTAAATGAGTTACCATCAGTCCTGTGGGGATTAAGAATGACACCGAATCGGACAACTGGACGGACTCCCTTCTTCATGATCTATGGGGCTAAAGCTGTACTTCTGAGTGATTTGCTTCACAACGCGCCTCGAGTAGAACTTTTCTCAGAAGCTGAAGCAGAACAGGCTAGACAAGACGTTGTTGATCTTTTGGAGGAGGAAAGGGAGATTGCTTTGATCCGGTTGACCATTTATCAGCAACACCTTCGTCGATTCCACGCCAGAAGCGTGAGAGGTCGAGCTTTCCAGGAACAAGATCTTGTGCTCCGAGTTGACCAGCAACGACCTCACGAGCTTGCTCTCGCTTGGGAAGGTACCTTCATCATCACCAAGGTGCTCCACAATGGGGCATATCACCTCTACAATGCGGATCAGAATAAAGATGAGCCGTGTGCTTGGAATGCAGATCTGCTCCGCCGATTTTATACCTAAGCTTTCAGACTGTTGAGATGTAATAAGAAGTACCTTTCAGTTTGTTTATCAAAGACACAGTTTTACAGTCTCCTAAATGATTGTTGTTACATATGCATGTGTTCAAAATCCCCAAGTGGGTGGCTTAGCTGCAAACCTGATTCACCTAAGTTTCAGAAAATCAAATTCCGAGTGAAGAGCAATCCTCTCACTCGGGAGCTTAGTTGCGAATCCGATTCACCTAAGTGTTGAAAAAATCCTATCGAGTGAAGAGCCAACCTCCCACTTGGATGCTTAGCTGCAGTTCCGTACTCGCCTAAGTGTTTAAAAATCCTACTGAGTGAAGCGCAACCTTCTCACTCGGAGGCTTAGCTGCAGTTCCGTACTCGCCTAAGTATTTAAAAATCCTACCGAGTGAAGAGCAATCCTCTCACTCGGGGGCTTAGCTGCAGTTCCGTACTCGCCTAAGTTTCAAAAAATCCCACCGAATGAAGAGCAACCCTCTTACTCGGGGGCTTAGTTGCAGTTCCGTACTCGCCTAAGTATTTAAAAATCCTACCGAGTGAAGAGCAATCCTCCCACTCGGGAGCTTAGTTGCGAATCCGATTCGCCTAAGTGTTGAAAAAATCCTATCGAGTGAAGAGCCAGCCTCTCACTCGAAGGCTTAGCTACAGTTCTGTACTCGCCTAAGTGTTTAAAAATCCTACCGAGTGAAGAGCAACCCTCTCACTCGAGGGCTTAGCTGTAGTTCCATACTCACGTAAGTATTTAAAAATGCTACTGAGTGAAGAGCAATCCTCTCACTCGGGGATTAGCTGCAGTTCCGTACTCGCCTAGCCTAAGTATTTAAAAATCCTATTGAGTGAAGAGCAATCCTCCCACTCGGGAGCTTAGCTGTGAATTTGATTCGCCTAAGTGTTGAAAAAAATCCTACTGAGTGAAGAGCAATCCTATCACTCAGGGGCTTAGTTGCAGTTCTTTACTCGCCTAAGTTTCAAAACATCCCACCAAGTGAAGAGCAACCCTCTCACTCAGGGACTTAGCTGCAGTTCCGTGCTCACCTAAGTATTTAAAAATCCTACTGAGTGAAGAGCAATCCTCCCACTCGGGGGCTTAGCTGCAGTTTGGTACTCGCCTAAGTTTCAAAAAATCCCACCGAGTGAAGAGTAACCCTCTCACTCAGGGGCTTAGCTGCAGTCTCGTACTCGCCTAAGTTAGAAGATGCTCCGAGTGAAGAGCGATCCTCTCGCTCGGGGACTTGTTCGCATGCTCCATCCCGATCTGCAAGGACGTCGAGGTGCAGGTCGTCTGCGACCTTCTCCTCAAAGCTATGCCACAAGTATAACGTGCACTCCATCCCGATCCACAAGGACGACGAGGTACAGGTCGTCTACGACCTTCTCCTCAGAGCTGCGCCACAAATACAATGTGCGCTCCACCCCGATCCGCAAGGACGACGAGGTGTAGGTCGTTCGCGACCTTCTCCTACAAATATCTGTTCCGAGTAGAAGGATAAGTTCCACTCGGAGACAACAGATCCAGAAACGGTAAAGCCAAAGCAACCGTAACCAAAGAAAAACCAAGTTTAGATAAATCTCGCAAGGTTCAGAACCGCAGATAAAAGTGCTCGGGCATCAGGCCCGAAGGAGTTTAATGGTTAGAAAATCACTCGTCATTCCGAGGCAAATTTAAGCAAGACATAAAGTTTGTTCACTCTGCAGGAGGAGGGCTGGCATGCTCGACGAACTCATCCAAGTCAATTCCATCTGCAATCCGAGTGGCTGCTTCGATGAAGGTCTCCATGAAACTCTAGAATTGAATCTTCTTAGTGTTGGCGACATTGATTGCTGCTAGCTTCTCTTCCTTGGTCTCTTCGAAGTGGACGCGAACCAGAGACAGAGCCACGTCAGCGCCACAGCAAGCAGATGACTTCTTCCATTCCTGCACTCGACCAGGGATCTCATTGAGTCGAGTCATCAGACACTCAAGATCATTCTAGTATGTCGCCTTTGGCCAGAGCACAGTGTCGATTCACGACACCGCCACTTTCAGTTGGGCAAGGTAGTCCATGGCAGTAGCAATACGAGACTATAATCGGAGCACGTTCATGGCAGCTTCATCTTTAGTTGGGGAATCGATGGGGTCCAAGCTTGTTTCAATTCCCCCAGTTTCCTCCTCGAAGTTCTGGCAGAATTCTGTACACATAGATAAAGGGTGAGTCGACGGCGATATGACGAGTCGACAATAACTAACCAGTCGAAAAGAGAAAGTACCTTCAAGCATGAGGAACAGTTTCTTGGAAAGTCCTCCTAGATAGGCCTCCAGCTCATCCCTCTTTCGCGTGCGATCACCAACTTTGTCGGTTAGAGCTCCCTTGTCCTTCTTCAGTCGTGTCACTGCCTTGTTAGCTTCATCAAGAGCAGTTTTCAGCTTGGCATTATCTTCTTCTAACTTCCCGACCGAGGCCAGCTTCTTGTCGGCAAGGGCTATTTTCTCTTGCGCCATCTTCTTTGTTGCGGCAAGATCAAGGTCCTTCAGCTTGCTTCATTTTATCTGAAAGAAGTAACACTTGGTTCAAAAGGAGGAAATAACACTCAGTTCAAAAGAAGTGAGTCAGCAAGTTTTTTATCTCTTATACCAGCAGCTTCATCCTTGACCTTCTGCAAGTTTTCTTTGGCCAATGCCAGGTCAAGACTGAGCTGGCCCTGTTTCTTCTCCAAGTCAGTAAATCAAGCCCCGAGCTCACAAGATCTCTGCACACAGTGTACAGTCAGTCAACAGGAACAAAGATTTATTGCTTCCGAGGAATGAAATACGACAAAGACGGTTCTAAGACTACTGCCGAAAACATTCAATAGTAGTCTCTGGGACTACACCCAGTGGGTGCACTTAGCGTGCCCCCATTGGTTCACCGACTTTTCAATCGACTTGGTCCACCCAGTCAAGAGAAGACAAAAAAGAAGAAAAAGAAGACAATGGTTATTTTTAGACCATAGTCAACTGCCCGCAGTTGACTACAGTCTCGGGGACTACACCTAGTGGGTGCACTCAGCGTGCCCCCACTGGTTCAGATTCCACTCGACATGGTCCGCCCAGACCGATTGGAAGAAAGGTTAATAAAATTTGTTTGTTCAAAGACCACCGTCGAATCAAAACATTCAACGGTGGCCTCGGGGACTACACCCAGTGGGTGCACTCTGCATGCCCCCACTAGTTCAAAGACACACTCGACACGACCTAGTCGACTCAAGTGGAAAAACTCTCAACAAAAATTGAAACACCCAGTGGGTGTACAGATACAAGATGCAAAGTAATAATAGATGCACATTAAAGGTTCCAAAACGCTCATCCACGGACATCTTACAGATAATAAGGCAACAGTTTTTCAGGTGCCATATCTTAACAGAACAAGCGTCAAGCTAAAAGATCAGCTAACCTGGAAGTTGGTATGAAGAGTTGAACTGGCATCAAAAGCAGCCTGACTGGCCTCACGCACCACCTTCATCTGCTCCATCATAACGCCCTCTTGGCATATGGCTTCCTTGGTAGCACTAGCTAGGTCCTCCGGGACATGATGGGTGGCAAAGAGCGGAGTTGGCGGATCAGTTGCAGTAGCTTGAGGATCTGAAGCATGGGGTTGCACGGACGAGACAGGGACTTGAGCAGTCGACGCCAAAGGACGTCCAGTCGACACAGGATCAACAAATGTAATAGAAGCCTAATTGAGGTCTCTAGACTTCTGGGTCGCTGGTTCTAGTATTGATATCATCTGAGGCTTCTTGCTGGCTGGCGCCCTCCTGCCCGATGTCCTGCCCCTCCTTTCCACAGGCCTCTGAAGCATTTCCTCATCATCATATGGAAGATTAATAACATGTGGCGGCACTGCAAATGGCTCAACCGCACAAAATTCAGTCGACCGAAGAAACTGTCGACAAAATAAAAGCAAGATGGCAGAGTTATACCGGCTTCGGAAGTAGCTACATCTTTAGTCTCCTCATCATCATCGTCTTTGTAAATAGAAGTCCCAGAAGTAGCAGCACTACAAGTTGCAGAACTCGCTCGGTCAAGCCAGAGAATGAATCGACAACAAGAGTCCTTGAGCAAAGGGTGGAAACAAGACACTTACGCGGAGGCGATAGGGACGTCAACCTTCATCTTAGGCAAGGCCTTCTGGCGCTTTGAAGGTATGACCTTGGGTTGCTTCGAGGCCTTTTCAGTCGACGCTGGTGAAGACGTCCGAGTCCGCTTTGAAGTCTGCACTTGGTGCAACCACTTTGCCACAGGCGCCTGCTGGATCTTGTCTACTTGGCGTTGTTCACGGCAAGGTGGAGAGTCGACCTCCTCACTGCTGCTGGTGTCCTTGCTCTCCTCCTCGTCATCCCCATCAGTTTTCTAGTCACTTTCACCTCCGCTCGCCTCTCCCTCCTGGTCTTGCTCCCCGTTGGGCAATCGAGTACATCTCAGTATAAATCTGTGAGACAAGCAATTGAATAAGGGTCAATCAGATTCAACAACAATTGCAAATCAGAGTAAGAGACACTCGACTGGAAAAGACAGACCTTGTCTGGTTTGTTGGTATCATCGAGCGGGGAAACTCTCCTGGACCCCTCGGGGTTGTCCTTGTTTCCCGTAATGCTCTGCAACCATTGCACCACCGTCTCCTCATCAACTTCCTCTGGATGGATCCGAGTGGTGTCTTCAATACCCGAGTACATCCACATGGGATGATCGTAGGACTGGAGTGGCTGGATACATCGACTAAGAAATACCTCGAGCAAATCCATGCCAGTCATGCCATCGCGGACAAGTAGGACTACCCGCTCGACCAGCATGTTCACCTCCACCTTTTCTGTTGAAGTTACTTTCAAAGAAGTGGGCTTTTGGACTCGATCCAGGGTGAAGGGAGGGAGGCCAGTCGACTGACCTAGAGTCGGTTTGTCCTTACAGTAAAACCAGGTCGACTGCCACCCTCTAACCGAGTCAGGGAGAGTCATAGGTGGAAAAGTTCTCTTCCCCCTCATCTGGATCCCCAAACCTCCACACATTTGGATCACTTGCATCCTCTCATCACTTAGACTAGCCTTCTTCACAGACTGGGAGCGGCAAGTAAAGATGTGCTTCAAGAGACCCCAGTGCGGTCGATAACCCAGAAAATTCTCACACATGGACACAAAGGCAGCAAGGTATGTGATTGTGTTGGGGTAAAAGTGATGGAGTTGGGCCCCGAAAAAGTTTAGAAAACCCCGGAAAAAAGGACGGGCAGGTAGAGAGAAATTGCGATCGACATGAGTTGCAAGGAGGATGCACTCACCCTCCTGCGGCCGCGGCTCGGACTCGTTCCTCGGAAGCCTCCAAGAATCATGCTCAATCAAGCCCCCTTCGACCAGATCCTACAGATCCTCTTGCTCAATCGTGGACCGAATCCAATCGCCCTGGATCCAGCCAGGCGGTAGAGCAGATCTGGACGACGATCCTCCCTGACTCGTCTTCTTACCTTCCCCTTCGTCGTCGCCTTCTTCGTGCGCTCTAGCGCCACCGTCTTGTCCTTTGCCATTGCTGCAGGCTGCGCTCGGGCGGGGCAGTGGCGTCGAGGGTGGAGCTGGATGCGGTGAAGAAGCAGAGGAAGAAGGGGGAAATGAAGCACACTATGCAGGATACGCCGGCCAGGTGCTTTATATGGGTCTGTTTCCGAGTGACTGACTCGTGGGCCCATACAATCCTATCAAATCCTACAATAGTCGCGCGCCCGATATGTGGTGAAAAAGGCAGCACAGAGATCAAGGCGTCCCTGCCTAATCCGCTCTGTTTATTGCGGTTCTCTCCGTCCCGCGCGCTTCTCCAAATTTTGAATCCCATGAGATGCGGGAACGGCAATACAACCAATCGCGTTGAAGGTTTAATGCCAGCACCAAAGCTTATGAGCTAAGTTCACTCGAAAAACTCTGAATGGATCAATGTGACTGAAGATAAAGTTGGAATTTCTGCATGGCTCGCTGACTCTGGAAAAATGCCTCCGAAGCATAACAATCGAGTCGGAACCATCTCCAAACCCCTTCTTCACTCGAATTTCAATCCATTCGGGGGCTAATGATGAGGGCATGTACCTAGGGTGGGGTAATAGGCCTAACCTAAGTACCCTCCCCAAGGACACTACCCTAGAAGTCAAGGACATTCAAAGTATAACAGTTTCTACCGACTGAAATAACCTCGGAGTGCAACCCACTCGACCAGATGTTCCACTCAGACAACCCAATTCCACTCGACCAGAATACAATCATTCAACCATAAAACCACTCGGAGTACAGAAGATCTAAAGTCACTCAGTATGGCAACGGTCAGGCATTCACTCTGTAGTCTTAATGATCATTTATGTATCTTCATTATTGGACCCCTTGTAACATGGGCTGGCTGGGGTCCTGATGCACTCTATATAAGCCACCCCCTCCACTAGCACAAGGGTTCGCACCCCCTGTAACTTTCACGCATAATCCAATCAACCAGGCCTCCGGGCACCAAGACGTTGGGTTGTTACTTCTTCCGAGAAGGGCCTGATCTCGTGAACCTTGCGTGCACAATCTCGCGGTAGCTAGGGCCTTGCCTCTCTATACGTACCCCTACTTCTTACTACCAGACTAGTTCCCACGACAGGTGGCAATGCGGGGCCTGTCCGCTCTCGTAGAGCCTGGCACCGATGGTGCGACGTTGAAAACATTCTGTGTCTCGCTCCTCGACAGCGCCAACAAGCTGGCGGCCATGAGACGCCTCACCGAAGCCTACTAGCGCGAGATCGACCGTGCCGTCTGCGGTATGCCGGCTGCTAGCGAACCTAGCCGTGTGAGCATGGTCCAACAGCACAGTGCGGCCATCGCTAGCATGTTGGGAGCCGACTGCCTGGTCTACGCCACCCCGATGGAGAACCTGCGCACCGCCTAGGCGGTGACAGCTCAGCTGGATCACCTGGAGGGCGACAAGCGTTGCTGCATGATGGAGCGCGTCCAGCAGCTCCTCGACGCAGCTGCCGTGCAGCAAGAGGCCGGCCACCGCGTGGTGGAACCCAGGTTGCAGACCGAGA
>NC_041382.1:396924413-396948199 GCF_002162155.2 Triticum dicoccoides
CAGTCCCTGACAGGCGGTGCCCGCAATCAGCAAGATCAAGAGCCGGCTGCTAGCGGCAGTCGAACATGGCGCACCCACATCACCATCGAGCACGACCAAGACGGCCGCCCTCGAGCAGTCGAACAGCGGGGCGATCGTCTGCCTCCCCCGCATAGGGAGAGGCATGCCCCCCGCTGCCTATTGAGCATCCCACTCTCGGAGGCCGGTTAGGCCCCCGTGAAGGAGTCAGAGAGAACGACGCCCGCCACTGGATGGAGCGGCTAGCCCGGTCCCTGGCGGTAGAAGAAGAAGATGCAATCGGCCCGGCCTGCTTTGGCCCCCTCATTCGCGATGAGGCCTTCTCGAACGGGTTCTCACTCCCTCGAGACACTCCCATGTACAACGGCTCCATGAAGCCGGAGGATTGGCTGCTTGACTACTCCACCGCCATCAGCATAGCAAACGGCAAAAAGCACGTTGCCGTGAAGTACGTTCCGCTCAAGCTCCAGGGCACGACCCGGACATGGCCGAACAGTCTCAAGCCTTACAGCGTCAACAGCTGGCTAGACTTCACCAATGTCTTCATCCTTGACTTCACCAGCACCTACAATATGGCACCTCGATTCGCATGGAGCAGGGGGGCCTTCGCACGTCAGCCCAGGATAACACCTGACGCACGACAGGTCCATAATACAGCATTCTAGTTACAATAATATTCATCAAATACATGTATATAAGATTACATCATTGATGAATACAATTATCTGGCATAGCCCTAAGGCTATTTAAATGGCAGCGGAAGTCTATTTACATGGAGGCGGAAGTCTTGGTTTGGAGGCTCATCAACTCTGGCTGGGCTACATCAACTCTGGCTGGGCTCCAACACTCACAGGACTGGCAAGATTACGACCTAGCACGACGGAACAAGCGAGCAATTTGGCCATGACCTACAAAACTGGCATGACACAGGTCAGTACATTGAATGTACTTGCAAGACAACCAAATACATAGCATCCAATCAAGTAGGAGACAAAGCAGGAACGAAGCGCATGCAACAACCTTTCTCATATTAATTACTAAACATGGCATGATTTAGATCAACTAGCCATGAACCATATCATAACATACATTAACATGACAATAACATGGCATATAAAAATATTCTTCAAACATGGCAATAGCAAAACATAGCATATCATCTTAATCATGGCATAATTTAACATATCAATCAAAGCATGGCATGGAATCATGAAACTATGCCGCACACAATCCTACTGGAATCATGAAACTATGTTAACTTTATGCAACCATCTCCGATTCTGCCATGGTTCTTTAAATGTAGCATATTACTCAAACAATGCAACCAAACTTGTGCACTGAGTCCCTCAGACTTTCTTACCAATTGGTTGCCTCGCAACCGAATGAATCACAAACGGAACCATACTCGGTTCAATGGGTTACCTTGTAACCAGACGGTGATCACTCATGGATCACAAACGGAACCACACTTGGTTCAACACTCACCGAGACCTCGTCTCGTGATCATAACAACACATCGCTGTGACTTCTCATGACTATCCCATAGTCCAAGTCACCACATTCTTGTTACCACATTATTTAACTTAATTATTTTAGGTTTATCCTCCATTTCGACCAAGACCCGATAGTGTGACCTACTACGAACTATGTTCTATCGATAGACTTTATAAACACTCTGTAGAGGTAGCGCACTATACCCACACCACGGAACCCATGGCCTCGCACTCCCATTCGGGTGGACCAATGACGTTCTGACAAAACTGACCTACTGCCATGACACTCTCCCAGCCACTCTGACTCACTCTCCACTGGGCTAGTCCTGGGTGGCCTCGTGTCTACCAAAGACACCAACGGCCACCGTCGTGGCAAAACATAAATGGTCCCAAACGGGGACATGAGCTCAAAACCAAACCCAGGCACACAAGGCTTATGTCCGCCTACCTGATTAGGGTAGCGCGCACCCATAACCTTCCCTCGTTGGAGGCAGCGGCAAGAGACATGACAATAGATCGCATTAGGGCCTTCCCATAAAGGCAAATGTGGTTGCACTAAAAAAGTTCGATTTGGTGGCACTATGACTCGATCCCATCGATGACGGAGGAGGTTTGTTATTATTAAGTCATTTTATTACCTTCTCCATCATCATGGACATGAATGCAACAACGATCATGCATCATACAAATGCTTTGATAAAATACCGAGCTTCTCAAGTGAACAACTATAGCAGAAAGAACATGACAGTACCAAGTACTAGCATATCAACGGTGCATTACAATCATCATAGCATTTTATAACGATGTGATGAAAATAAAGTAGAGTAGCAACAGGGCATTATCAATAACATCATTATAATTAGCATGGCAAAAGATATCATCAATACACAAGCATGCATGATAAGCATAACAGAATGACTGCAAACGAAAATGATAAGAAACAACTGCAACTACACCCACACAAGGTGCAAGCAAAGTCAACATGCAAGTTCGGGCCTCATGATAAGACGTTGGCTTGCCTGGGGGTCAACAAATACTTTGGGAAGAAGTGTGAAACGATCGCGGAAAGATTTGCCGGAAACAGTTATCTCCCGGAGGGGGCTGTTTACGGGCAAGGGAAAAATGGTCATTTTCACTGCGCGAAAACACTATGAAAATGATACCAACGGAAAGATCTCGATAAACAGAGAACATGAGCGTTGGAATCACCTTAATCGGAGTTACGGTTGAAAAGTTGTGACCGTTCACTTGTTAGGCAGAAAAGCAACTAAAGTAGTGAACGTTCACAAAATAAGCAGTTCGGCGGGCGAGGCTAAAAAAGAGAAAGTGCGTTTGAGAAAATACGTTTCCAGAGAAGAGAAAACACATCCTTATCAAGAGTAACAAACAAATACGCTTTCTAACCTGGGAAACATATTCCAGGAAGGAGACGATTTGAGCGCGGGGAAACGGCTTCGGGGGTGGGCGCGTCCACTTATCCGACGTGGCCAGCGTAGCCACGCCCTCCTCTCGCCGACATACGGGTCCCACCCCTCCTTCTCTCTCCTTCTCTCTCCTCCTTCCCTTCTTCTTCCTTCTTCTCGTCTTCTCCCCGACGCATGGACGAGGGCGTCCAACTCCGGCCCGGTCCCGGTGCTCCGGCGAGCTGCAGAGCCGGGCAATGGCGCAGAAGGGGTCGCCGGAGTGCACCGCATCCAGGGCGGTATCACGGGCGGTGGCGATGACTGGAAGTGTGGCGGCGAGTGGAGGCAGAGAGCGGCAGGGTCGGGTGGTTGGGTGGCTCCGGTGAGGGAAAGAGGCGGGCGATAGGCTAGGGACGATTGCCGAAGAGTGGCGCGTCCATCCATGAGCTCGGAAGGGGTAGGGGACGGCCGAAGAGTGGGGCTGAGCGCGGAGGCCGTGGATGAACTCCGGCTAAATTGCCGGGCTCCGGCGAGAGATTTGGCCAGGCACGACTGTGAGAGGGCTCCGGAGGGAGAGGGGAGGGGGCTGGCTTGCTTAGAGAGGGCTCGGGCTGGCTATTTATAGCCGGGGCAAGGGCACCCGAGCCGAGCACCGCCAAGCACGTCCGGCCACGGGTCTGCCGGTTGGAGTGGTCACGGGGAGGAGGGGGAAGACGACAAGGAGGGTGCGGATGAGTGCCAGAGTGTCACGGAGATGAGCGACGCTCGCAGACGAGAGGGGGAAGAGAACAGGGGCGAGGAAGAAGACGAGCTCACGGGCACGCACTGCTCGGTCGTTGGCACGGCTCTCCGGAGAAGAAAACAGAGGGGGCAAGAAGTCCGGGGGAAGACAACATCGAGGGGGGACTGTTGGGCATTAGTGGCGATACCAGACCGGTCGGAGTAGCAATGCCGACGAGAACAGTGGCTAGACCACCGTTTTGGCTGGCTTCCCTCGTGGTCATGTCACACCCTGATTTTCATGCCACAACACCTATGCTAATAAATCATGATAAAATGTGGTTTGACAAAAACTTTTGAGTGTTTTGTCTTTGCTTTGATTGAATGTTGTCTGCTGTTTGCAAGTGCTCTAAAAATCAAATAAATCCTCCAACTTCTACACTTCATCTCCTTGATCCAAAACCTTTTCCCAATGATCATGCCATGTGTATAGAGCAATATAGTATTTTCTTACAAAAATAATTTGGCCAAAAAGTATTTTCAAAAAATTAGTTTTCCAAAAACCCCTGAATTGAGGTTTGCACTGCAAGTACTTAATTAAGGGCAGCAAAAAACCTTTCCAAAAATATATTTGACTCCTATTAGATATAGGATACCCATAAACCACAAAAATATAATTTTGAAAGTTATTTTCCTATTTTATTTAAAAGCTTCTTCTTAAGGCCAGAAATGGTCTTTAATAGCGAAAAATTATTTTATTGCTTCAAAAATATTTGACAAAATTTAGGGAAACTCATAGGACATATATTGTCCATATATAAGAGTTTAAACACATGGTCATGTTCAAAATATTGGTCAAATACCTCAAAAACCCTTTTTTGGATATTTCAAGCTTTTGAAATATTTACAAAGGAAATATTCCCCAAAAATTCCAAGAAAATTCTATCATGTCACATATGACATATTTGGTGATCTTGCCAAGTATCATGTCTTGGATAACAAGATAACATCATCAAATCCTCTCAAAACCATTTCTGTCCATTTTGAAGTATTGAGCAACTTTACATTGCCAAACATGTCCAAATGTTCTCAAGCCTTGTGAACATTCTCCAATGGTCTAATTATTCATCTAGACCAAGTGGAACAAGTTGGAGAACAAGTTATATTGATCAAAGTGCCCCAAAACCCTCTCTGACCAGAACCAAATTTGAACAACTCTACATTGGCAACTTCCTCCTTTTGATCTCAACTTTTGTGGACATGTTCAGAGCCTCAAATGATGACACTACACCAAGTGGTGCATCAAGGAGAATTGATTTGCATGACTAAATGTTGGTAAAGCCATTTCTGCTGATTTCTAGGGTTTACCAAAGTTACATTGGCTACTTTGCCCAAATGAGCTCAAACTTGGTGGAACACCCTAATTCTATGTGCCATTCCATCCTGTTAATTCTCATGGCAAGTGGAATTAATTTTATTGCCCAAACCAACAACAAACACCTTCTGCCATTTTTCCAAAATCACCATTTTGACCACTTCCACTATTCTCCATGAGCTCAACTTTTTACCACAGCCTCTCCTAGTCCCCCTCTACCTCTGGTGTGCTTTCCTGCCCGAGAGGCAATGATGAAGGGAGCCAGGGATCCATTTTTCTTCTCTGGACATCCACTTTTTCCTCCCTTTCTCATCTCTCTCTCACTCCTAGCAAGTTCCAGAGCATCCAAAGCCTCCAACCCTCTTATTTATTCCCCCTTCAGACCCCAGACACAAGTGGACACGCGAGTGCGCGCGGAAAAGCCGTGGATGCCGGCCATTTGCGCGCTCTGGAGCACGTCAGCGTGCTCCCGACCGTTGACGCCGCGTCCCCCGACCACCTCGAGCCTTCCCCGTGCGCCTACCGATGCGCCTCGGCGTCCGCAACACGCTACGCGGTCGGCCCCCTCCTCTCTCCTCCTCCCCGCGCCTCCTCGCTAGCAAACAGAGGCCGCCCGAGTGCGCCAATGGTGCGGCTCACACGCGCGCGTCTCTGACCTCTCCCCACTCCCTCTCTCTATCTCTCCAGACGTAGTCGACGTCCAGGAACACCCCAGACATGCCCACACAAGCCCCCGTGGCTTGCAGCGATGGCAACAGCCTCGCGGGCGCACGGCCCCCTGTGCACCTCGCCCCCTTCTATTTAAGGCCACCCCCGAGCCCTCTCTGGCCTCCTTTCGCCCTCTCTCACTCCCAGTGACCCCCTGGACCAACCCACTCCTCCTCCCGTGCCCTCCAACCTCGTCCATGGCCGGAGCCGAGCCATCGGCCATCGCCTAAATTCTCGTCGTCCAAGCCCCCTCCTCTCCACCTATGAGGGTAATTGCATCACCGCAACCACCACGGAGCTCTCCCGCTCTTCATTTACACTCCCCGGAGGCCGTGGCGTCAAGTTCATCCTCGACGGCGCCCCGGTCCGCTGCACCCAAAGCTCCTCCTCTTCCCGGGCTCCCCCGCGGGCGTGAAGCACCTGGATGGGTGCGCCGCGGCGCGCTGAGTCCGCCGGTGTGCCGGGCACCGCCGGAGGTGGCCTGTGCCGCCGGGGGCAAGGGACGGACGGCGCTCACCCGCGGCCTCGATCCCCTCTGTCGCGGGCGCGGGAGGAAGGAGACGACCTTGCGGGTGGGCCCCGCGGGTCAGCGACTCAGCTAGTGGGCCCCGGTGTTTAAGTGGAGGCGGGATCCCCTCGAAATCGCCTTCCCGTACTCCCGTAGTACGCCGTCGGCGTGGCCCTCCTTAGTCGCGTGGCCGTGCAGCTGGGCCGGCCCAGTGCGCTGCGGCGCTATCCTGCGCTCAGGGCGCGGCATAGGTATAACGCCCCCCTTCTTTGTCTTTTTCTTTCTCCTGAAACTTGTAAAATCTCCCAAATATTCAAATTAACTCCAAATCCAATGATTCAAATTTCTAGAAGTTTTAAAAATCATGCCCTACCACATGGTGCTATTGTCCTATTTTTACAGAAGCATTTCCTTCACAAATATTTATCAAAACCCCATTTTTCCATTTCTGTGGTGAACTTTAGAAAATCACAGAGAGCTCAAACTTGATCCAAATGCCATGATTCAAATTCCTAGATGCTTATAAGTTCATAACTTAATTTATGAACATTTTTCTTAATACTTTCTGTGCCACACAATATTATGAGCCATTTCTTCATATTTGTCAACTCTGCAAATTCATAGGAAATTCATTTGAACTCCAAATCCAGTGAAACCAACTCCTAGATGCTTACAAAATCATCCTTTGTTAAATGGGTATATTTTCTCATTTTTCAAATATATGTTTATGTACACTTCTTGCAAATCCACAAATCCCTTGATTCCATCATATTGAAATGTTCAGAGATATCCATTCATCAAATCCCAATGAAACCACTTTGGTCACTCCTCATATGACCAGAGGTAACCTAGAAAAGTCCAACTCATATTTTTAGAGCACTTTTATTTCCTGCCTTGTTGTGTTGCTTATTATGGTTGCTTTCGACGATAGTTGACAAAGTAGACGCAATGCTCGGAGTTGGACCAGAGATATTTGAAGACCTCAAAGACTTTGTTAAAACAGGCAAGCAGCCCTTTGACCATGTCTATGAAACCCTTTTTATGCATGTCATATAGCACCATATTGTTGTTGCAATGGAATCATGATGAGGTGGTAACAACCTTGATGGTTTGCCACCGTACTTACTCGTTGATACTTGCATTGTGCATGACCCTACCTTCTATGAGGGTTATGCCGGTGGGAGTAGATAGGATGCTAAGGTAGTTCTACGCAAAAAGGGACGGGAATATGCATGGTGATGGAGACAAAGTATTTTCAAAGGACTTTTCGAAAACCCCGTCGGGTGCCACTTATGCCCGAGGGAGATGATGAGATGGGTAACCACTTGATGACGAAGTGGTGTACCGAGGGAAGTGTGTGTTGTTTTCAAAACGAATTGGTCGAAGTTGCGATCGTTATTCCAACCTTACATGCGCAACCACTCTACCCTTATATGGGAAAGGGCATTATTGATTACCTAGGCCGATACTAGCTTGGAGCCCGCATCACTAGTGACGGGGGAGAGTTGGTGCTCTCTCTCGGGACGGGGTCGTGCCAGGTAGGGCGGCCATGACTGTTTTCACAAGGCACCGGACACACCGTTGATACCCCGTGCCAGTGGTATGTGATAATTATGGGAGCAAGGCTCCATGAAAGTGTTATGTGAAATGTTGGGCACGGGGGTTACTGCCAATCGAGTGGACTCCATGTTAGTGTCGTCTAGGGAAAGGTAGTGATCGGGTGCTTACCCCGGGTACTTGAGGTACCGCGGGTCGTGGCTGACACGGAAGTTCCCCGGATCTTGTGGGTACAGTGTGCAACCTCTGCAGAGTGTAAAACTATTCGAATAGCCATGTCCACGGTCAAGGACAGTTGGGTAACCGCTCTTGGGCTACGTCCACTTGTTTACAAACCAAGTGTGTGTGTTGATAAAATGACTTGGGTCAAGTCAAGGGGCTTGACATGATTGAGATGGGTTGGTGCCCACTCTATTTATGTTAGATGGGTTGGTGCCCACTCTATTTATGTTAGATGGGTTGGTGCCCACTCTATTTATGTTGATATCTGTAACATGTCCTCATGGTTACTTGAATCCTCTTGATGCATGCTATGCAAGTTGTTGAACATGTCATTGCACTCAAAACTAGCTTTCTGCAAAAGTTTACCTATATCATGCTTTGTTGTATCTTGAACCAAAACATGGGTTGCTTGCGAGTACATTCAAAGTACTCATTGGCTTGCCACTGGTTATTTTATTGGCCAGGCATGAAAGAACAGGATATGATGAGGAATACTTCGGCGATGAACATGCGAGCTACGATGCTTCCCAGTCAGAATGCCTGTAGGGTTAAGGCAGATGGCATGGGTCCAAGTTATTGATGAAGATTTCCCCTGCGATGTTATACTCAAGACTCGACCATAATGGTCCTACTTGTGTAAAATGGTATGTATGGATGTAAGACTCTTGTTATTAAGCTTCTGTGTGTTCAGTGAGCAATGATCTCTGGGATCATTGTACACGTGCATTCGGTGATCACGACTTATGAGTCGGGGTCCCCACAGGTCACCACGGACAAGGCGCGCTCTGGAGTTTTTATTGATGCCAGCTCATGTCTACCGCGTAGTCCTTCAAAGATAGAGTATTACTACGGTAAAGAAACGGGAAGAGTTAAATTGAGCTGAGTAAACCAAGTTCCACAAGTTTGCTGTTTTAAACTTGATCGTGTTCCAGAGATAAAACCAAAGAGGTTAAAAGGTAAACCTGATGTCTGGGAGGCTTAGGGTAACAAGGACTACTGTCTTGGGAGTTATGAGGTCATTTGGTCAAGTATTTAGCATAGTTGTTGTACAACTGCTAAATCTGACCAAGAAACTAAATCATGAAGAAGCACTCACTAGGAGTGATGGATTGGGCTAAAATTGGCAAATCTTGATGATTTGGACATACAATGATGCTGTAAAAATTTCATACCAAATGGACTTGCAAATTGGTACTTCCTTCACAGCTATCATTTCTGTCAAAAAACATGAGAAAAATCCTCAGGGCAAATGGCTAATTTAAATGAGCCAAAATCTTGTGGAGATGCATAATATAGATAGGAGAAAGCCTGGGAATATTTTCAGCCATAATGTAGCAAGATAAGATACACTTGCTGCACAAACTGAAAAATTGGGCAAAAACCAAGACTTGCTCCTGTGCTCACATAGTTCAATGAAATGAACTGAATTTAGGTGGAGGCTAATAATTTGAGATACTTCAAAGGATGGGAAAGTTTCATCCCATTTAGAAACTCTATGTAGGTACTTCCTTCACCAAGTTACATTCTGGTCAGAAACTTTGAAAAATTGCACAGGGAGCTAGGATGAATGGATGAGCTCATATTTGGCATCCATGGATTACTTATCAAGGTTAATCACCCTGCCAAACTGCAGGTCCATTGGAATTAGAAATAAAGCACTTCCTTTGCAAAATTTTAGAGAAGGCAGAAACTTGCATTGGATCATGTGCCAAATTTTTGAACTGAGGAACATGAGATTAAGATGGAACTAGTGAATATATAGCAAGGAAAAACTCCACAATTTATGTCGGAATTTTCTCTGCTATAAAAATAGTAGTTCCTTCGGAAAATGGCAGAAATGCAATATTGGCATTAAATAGGAAAAGGCAATTTTCCTTATTTAATTATGGCCAATATATTTGCCAGAGCTTGGATTAGGCATAAGTATCAACTCCACCAATTCTTATGAATTTAGGAGATGGCTAGCTATGCCTTTGGATTTCATTCCTTAGAAAAGCAAGAAAAGGAATAAATCACAATTCAAAAATATTGCATGGGACTTAGCAATATGTTTGCATATCCAAGGTTCAGAAAGATAGGAGGATCTCTGGGAACAATTGGGAGGATCAACAGATCAAGGAAACGGATGGCTCCTTTGTAAGCACAAAGGACATATCCAAATTCCAAAAATTTGGAATTAGGGTTTGAGAGGGTTTGAGATGATGCAAATGAGGTCTTGCCCACTGACAAAGACATGAGCAAGGTTTTGGAAAAGTTGGAAATGACAAGAAATCTCAAAGTCATCCAACAAACTCAGGAGAAAGATTTAAAAAATTATTGCCAGGAATGAATAACAGCACAAAAATTGATAACCCAATTTTGGGGCTGTTACAAACCTTCCCCCCTTAAAAGAATCTCGTCCTCGAGATTCCTAGGGTTACATCACAATCGAAAAGATAACCACTCCGGGGAAAAACCTCTAGGTTTATTCTAACCCATTGGTTAAATTCAAACGAGTTGGGGGCACCGATAATTGGTACACCCGGGGAGGGATATGGCAAACCTGGATATATCCACCGCTAGGGGTACTCGAGATCAAACTCCCGAAAAATGCTAGATGTACTCAATGAACAGTGGTTTCACTTGCTGACACTTGGGTCCAGGGCCCACTAGCAGCCTCCTTCTTCTACCTCCGGCTTGCTGCTTCTCCTACGCTGATGCTCTGCATGCGGTTTGGCGTAGTGCACATCTAGCTCCTAGGGCGATGAGGACCCTAGAGCCATAGTGTGCGGCGTGCACCACGACGGTGCAGCGAGCACTCACATCGCGGGCCAGCACCTTGTCGGCACTGCTCGTGGATTCGCCTCCTGGACGCTGGTGTTCAGGCGACGAGCGGTTTTCCTGGACCTCGCTCAGCTTACACCGAGGTTGGGCTATAAAAGACGGTAACGCGGCTCTCCTCCAATGCACAAACACAATGCCACTCTACTACCTCTTCAGTTTGGGCAAGATCGAACTGAGCTCCTTCGGTGAGGAGGTGTTCTTGGTGGTGCTATGGTTGTTCCTCGTAGCGCTGCTGGGCACACTAATCGGCTCGTCGATCCTCCTGCTGATTCTCATCAGGAATGATCGAGCTCGGAACAATGCGCGGCTGGGTGCGGTGGCTCGAGACGCGGGAGAAGATGGCGCACTGGGTGGTCCTCCGCCAAGCTTGATTCTCCGTCGCTTTGCATCGGCGGAGTAATCGCATGCTGCGGTGGAGCGGTGGTGGAGACCTACCTGCGCCACGCAAGGCAGTGACGGTGGTGGTGGGGTGCAGATGCAGGTGAGGTGGCTGCACCAGCTTAAGAATCACACGGAGTACAAAAAAATTTCGCGGATAGCTCCACAAAATGTAGGTGTCGAGGCAGAATCGAGTTGAAACTTGTATCGGGGTAGATGTACTAGGTCGAGGAAATAAAGTTGGCAGTGTTTCCCTGGAAATGAAATCGGGAAAAATAATTAGGGACGAGGAATTACCAGACGGAAATGCCTCTGCGAGGTTCTAGATTTGAAAATCCAGCACACGGTGTATGCACAGATAGATAGGGACATGTGACTTTGCATTCCCCCAAGTAATGCCCAAATGTACTCGTGGGTGAACCGGGTATGCATGCAGTATGCAGTATAATAAACTAGCAAATAGACAGAATCAATAATCATGCAACAGAGAAACACACTAGACAAATCATACTAGAGTGTTTTAATGCTAGTGGGTATATGTAATCCTGGCATACATATACCTACACCATAACGAATTTTATTATAGACTCGAGACGAGTCAATGTTATTTAGTGTATGTGATCTACTAATTAAAATCTTGTTAGCAACATATTGCCGACCCTGTCAAACATGTCTGCTTGACAGAGAGACAAACAAAAACAAAGCACGAAAACAAAAGCACAAAAACATACATAACATACGGGTTACAACAGTGCAAGCATGCAACAAAGCACGAACGCGCTACATGCTAAAAGAAACAACTCAACCTGGGATACATGGTTCTATCCTCATATCGGCGATGAACCAATAGACTGATCATCTCACTGCTTGACTGAGGTCATGCAGAGGACTGGCCTTGTTGGGGCTCTCAGGGAGGACGAAGACTGAGCCAATCTCCATATTCATCGTCCGACAGCACTATGGGTTGGCGTTCGGCTACTAGGGGTTTAGCTGAAACTGATCCAAGCAAATGCTGCTGGTGGATTCGGTAAAGAGCCTTGTCGAGGGTGATGATGTTTGATCTAGGCCACAACACAGGCTGAGAGGGTAACACTGGTTCGGATGGCATGGGGTGAATGACTTGAGATGCGAATTTACGAGCCTCACAATAAGCTTCCTTGACAACTCGTACTGCATCATCGTCTAGAGTTCTAAACTCAGCAAGCATCTTGGCAATCATCATCCCCTGGGTGGTGATGTATTGCGCCAGGCGAGCAATTGTTGGGTCATCTCCCGGAACAGTGATAGGAGGTTGAATTCCTGCTTCTGTCACAACAGCGAAAAAGCAGAACTCCCGCCTCTCTGCCACTTGCAGGAACTTGGTTCGGAGGTATAGGATAGCCTCCACAGCAGTGGCCTGAATGGCCAAATCAGTAGTGGGCATGGCTCTTCCCTGAAAACGCAAGGGCTGACCATCTACTGCAGGACCTGGGTAGATGTGCACTCTTGCATCATAGCAGTGAAGGTGGGGGACGGGTGTCGATTTGAACACCAGGTAATCGGGGCTAGCATTACAGCCAAAGGCTTTGGTGAGCATCTCAGTAAGAAGAGGTGAAAGCCCGTATGGTTGACGGCAAAGGTGCTAGTGTAAAACTTGGGAGCTTTGAGGGTGCTAGCCATGGCTGGGTTGTTACTAGCTATGCTTCTCTGCAGGGACATGGCTGACTGAGGGATGAGCGATATGGCTAGCGGAAAGGGGGCTTTTATAGGCAGCTATGCGGGACATGCCCGCATGGTGTGGCCCCTTTCCCTTAATGTTGAAGGGCAAGCGGTGCAGCCGACTAGAAAGGATATGGCTGCTGTTCGTTCCATGGATATCTAGGCGGGGACAGCGGGGTGAGGACATGTCGGTCCCGACTGCGCCACCTGTTGATCAATAGTGGCCGTGCTGGATGCCAGGGATTGGGTCAAATCTCTTAGGGCCATTACAGGTTAATTGTAGTGGTGATATAATGCTAGGATAGCCTATGCCATTCTGGCTGCTCTGATACCATGTCCTGTGGCACCCTGATCCACATGGAGAAGGGGGCCTTCGCACGTTAGCCCAGGATAACACCCGACGCACGACAGGTCCATAATACATCATTCCAGGTAGAAGAATATTCATCAGATAGATGTATATAAGATTACATCATTGATGAATACAGTTATCTGGCATAGCCCTAAGGCTATTTAAATGGTAGCGGAAGTCTATTTACATGGCGGGGGAAGTCTTGGTTTGGTGGCTCATCAACTCTGGCTGGGTTCATCAACTCTGGCTGGGCTCCACAACTCACAGGACTAACAAGATTACGGCCAAGCATGATGGAACAAGCGAGCAATTTGGGCACGACCTACAAAACTGGCATGACACGGCAAGTCAGGACATTGAATGTACTTGCAGGACAGCCAAATACATAGCATCCAGACAAGCAGGAACCAAGCGCATGCAACAACCTTTATCATATCAATTACTAAACATGGTATGATATAGATCAACTAGGCATAAACCATATCATAGCATCTATTAACATGACAATGATATAGCATATCAAAACATGCTTCTAACATGGCAATAGCAAAACATAGCATATCATCTTAATCATGGCATAATTTAACATATCAATCGAAGCATGGGATGGCATCATGAAACTATGTTGAACACAACCTACCAGTCATATTCAAAGTAGACATAACATATTAACTTTATGCAACCATCTCCGATTCTGCCATGGTTCTTTAAATGCAAGATATTACTCAAACAATGCAACCAAACTTGTGCACTGAGTCCCTCGGACTTTCTTACCAACGGGTTGCCTCGGAACTGAATGAATCACAAACGGAACCATACTCGGTTCAACGGGTTACCTTGTAACCAAATGGTGATCACTCACGGATCACAAACGGAACCACACTTGGTTCCACACTCACCGAGACCTCGTCTCATGATCATAACAACACATCGCTGTGACTCCTCACGACTATCCCATAGTCCAAGTTACCACATTCTTGTTACCACATTAATTAACTTAATTATTTTAGGTTTATCCTCCATTTCGACCAAGACCCGATAGTGAGACCTACTACAAACTGTGGGCTATCGATAGACTTTATAAACACTCTGCAGAGGTAGCGCACTGTACCCACACCAAATTCGGGGGGACCAACGGCGTTCCGACAAAACCGACCTGCTGCCACGACACTCTCCCAACCACTCCGACTGTCGTGGGGAACGAGCACCTATGGGGCAAAGGGGGCCCCTTCTGGTCCGGCAAGGGAGCGGAGGGCGCACGCAGAGCAGATCGAGGCGAGGGCACGCGGGAGGGGGGACTTTTACCCAGCTTCGGAGCTCTCCAGAGAGATAAAACTCCTACTGCTGCTTTGTGTTGGTATTATGTTCTTGCTCAAGAGTCTGAGCGTGTTGTGGTGTTGAATGCGTCGAATGAACCGAACCCCCCGAAACCCCTTCTACGTGCGCATGGGCCTCCTTTTTATAGGTTAAAGGGGTCACCGACAGGTGGCAGCGTAGAAAGAGCGGTAGAAAGGTAAAAACGCAGGTTGGTACAACTGCTACCAACAGTGTCCCCTACCTAACTCTGACGGCAGGGGACAAGGGCATTTAATGCCCGTCTGGTCGCCCCAACAGTGCAAGGAAGCGACCGTTAGGGGCGCCACCGATCGCCACGATGGCCTCCTTGTCCGCTTCGCTTGCCACCTCGCACCATATGGCTGCACAGCGCCTCGCCACGTGCTCCTGGGATAGTCCTGGGGTGACACGTCGTTGGATGCGCCGGAGCTTGGGTGCAGAGTGGCAGCCTTGCCGCGGCAAGTGCCTTGCCGCGGCCGTTGTCTTGTCGCACCCGCGAGCTTGCCGCTCGCTGGGCCTTGTCGGGACGCGCCGGGCGTCGCGGCAAGTTTTCTGAAGTGCCTTGGTTGGCCTTCCCGGCAAGCTCCTCTTGCCGGGGTCTTTGTCCTTCCCGGCAAGCTCCTCTTGCCGGGGTCTTGCCCTTCCCGGCAAGCTCCTCTTGCCGGGGCCTTGTCTTCTCAGTTAACACTTTGTTCTTGAATGGCAGAAATGGGAATGGCGGAGGATCTTGGCGGGCGCCCGGCAAGCCTTGCCGCGGGACGCTGTGACTGCCCGTGCACAAGTTCGGGGTACTAAGGTACCCCTACTTTAGTACACCGACAGGAGCCCCTGGGCCTGGGCCATACACGGCGCCGAGCGCTGTTGGGCCAGGCCCAAAACAGGGCATGGGCACGCGCGGCCTGGGTCCAAACCAAATCCACTCCGTATCCACCGCGTCCTCTCGTAACGGCACGCGTCGATCGCGGCGTCATGGGAGACGTGGGTGGCGTGCGCGATTTTCGAGGCATCCACCCCCCCCCCCCCCGTGATCATGGGGCGGGGCGAGGTCACCTCATCTGTCGCCTCGGTTCTGCATCCCCGCCACGCGGCTCCCATGCACTCGGGGTCGCGGACGGGGGAGGTGGGAAACCGAGCCGTCACGGGCGGAGGCAGCGGGTCAGCCCCGACTCCCCGCTCTTCCCGTGCTCTGATTCGTCAAGCGGGGCGGCCGAGCCCCCACCTCGCTCCTTTAAGAAGGGCGAGAGGGGAGCGCAAAAACCCGCACTTTCTCATATTGTCCTTTCTTCAGCTTCTGTTTACCTTTCTCTCATCCGCCATGGAGAAAGGGAACCCTGGTCCTTCATCGGTGGCGGCGAGGGTCGCTGCCAGACAGCGCATTCCTCCCTATCCCGCGCCCGTGGTGGCAGAGCCAGCCACAAGGGGGAGAGGGAGGGGGCGAGGTCGTGGACGAGGTCAAGGCGCTCGGGGAAGAGGCGGACGGGGCGGCGCGTCAGCTTCGCCTCCGCCAGCGGTTCCTCTCTCCCCGGCGGTCCATACGGGGGACGACCCTTGCGAGTTCTTCGTCAGGCTGCGCCGGGCGCCTCGTCGTCTCCTCCGGCTTCCAGCTCCGTTTGCGAGCACGATGGAGCCGGACCCGCCCGAGACGCTGAGATTGCACATGAGGGGCTGTGGGATCAGCGGCACGCGAGTCAGCGTTGTATCCCCAGCCCCTAATGTGATGTATCTTGATCGAGGGTGGAAGACGTTCGCCCGTATCCACAGCCTGACGGCGGGGTTTACCCTCCATTTTAAGTTGATGGAGGGCGACCTCCTCTCCGTCAAGGTCTTCGGGGACTCCGGCACTCGGGCGAGATGCTGCGTGGACAGCTCCTCCGATAGCGAAGACTCCCCCTCGAGCGAGAGTGACGAGGAGGAGAGCGACATCGACGACGAGGGTGGCGTGCCCGACTAGGCGTCGGGTGTCGCCTGGCGCGTCACCGGCGACCCCATCATCCGGGTCGCTGGCCTCCTGAACTCCCCGGGGTCGTCTCCTTGGGCGGCTGGCGTAGGGAGGCTGCGGAAGAGGAAGAGGGCTGGCGGCAAGGCCGTCAAGTCGGAGTACGAGGGCGTGGTGCCCTCGACAGCGTGCTGACGTCCTGCCGCCCCGTCTTCGAGCTCTGCTTTCGGTGCCGCCATCATCGTCCAGCCCCCGGACGGCCCCCGGGATGTTCTCTTGGTGTCTTCTGGCACCCGTAGCTCACCTAGGCGCCTCTTTTGCCCTTTTCGCCTCCTTGACCTACCTCCTGAAAAGGGGCACAGGAAAGGGATTACGGGCATCTTATCTTTTTAATTTGTAAGCCTTCGGGCCTTAGCTACATTTAAAACTTGTAATCCTCTCTTTCATGTTTTTCATCCTCTATGGACTGTACCCGAGTGGGATGTTTTTTTTTAATGAAAAGGGGAAACTTGCTCTCTTACATCCTTTACTTGATTCTGTGCCTTGTATGTTTTTACCCTACGCTTTGAGGGAACTTGCCGGCACAAACACACTTGCTGAGTGCGGAACATCAGCAGCCTGCTGGCGGTGTTGCCTCCGGCAAGAAAACCTTGTCGGGGCTAGTTGCAGCGCACTTATATTGTTGAGCGGACTCGAAAACATATTAAGGGCGCAACTTAGCCACGAGCCGGTTCCTCCGCGGACAGGTTTTTCATACAAGGCACGGCCGTTCAAGGACGCGGCTTCGCATTCCCCAGTCCATAAGAGGATGCATGATGAGGGATGAAAAACTTATCTGATATCGCAGCCCCTGGCAACTCTGGCTTGCCGGGACCCAGGTGCCGGCGCACCTTTCTCTCCTTTCCTTGTTCTTGCCGCTGCTAGACATGTCATAGGAACAATCTCTTAGAGCGCGGCAAGTTATTTACTGTAATATATAACTTTATTCTGGGCAAAGCTTGCTATGTTATATCCTTTACTCTGTTACATCTCTTGTATGTTTTTACCCTACGCTTTGAGGGACCTTGCCGGCGCGAACACACTTGCTGAGTGCGGAACATCAGCAGCCTGCTGGCGGTGTTGCCTCCGGCAAGAATCCTTGTGGTGGCTAGTTGCAGCGCACTTGTATTGTTGAGCGGACTCGAAAACAAATCAAGGGCGCAACTTAGCCACGAGTCGATTCCTCCGCGCATAGGTTTTCCATACAAGGAACGGACGTTCAAGGAATATAACTTAAAAATTTAAAACTTGATCATGCTCAAACTTTGGCAACTTAGCTTTTCTGTCTTCTGCGTCTCGGCGAGGCTGTACGTCTTTGAACGATGCTCGGTCCACACCTTCATCCTCTCCCTCTCCCTCTCGAAGCTTCTGGCGTCAACTTTGCGGCTATGGTAGCGGCGCAAAGCTTGCTGGTAGCGAGCAGCTCGTACCGCAGCATGAAGACGATCTACCTCGAGGAGCAGCGCGTCGTCTTGCCGCAGCTGCTCTTGTTCTAGCTCATCATAAGTGAGCACTCGAGGCGATCCGTATACGAGGGGAGAGGGGCCGAGAGTGTCGAGCCCCCACACCAAAAATGGCCAGGATAAAGGGATTGTTGGGAGAGCTTGAGCTGGTTGGTGAATCTGTTTGGAGTAGAACTGGCACGCTTCACACTTGGTTACTTGTGCAGTTGCATCCTGGAGGGCTGTCGGCCAGAAGAAACCTTGCCGGAAGGCTTTGCCGGCAAGAGCTCTTGCGCCAATGTGGCGACCACATATGCCTCCATGTATCTCCGCCAACAGCTCTTGTCCTTCTTCCCGGGAAATGCACTTCAATTTCACTCCGTTGAATCTTCTTCTGTATAGTATGTCATCGACAAACTGGTACATACTTGATTGCCGGGCTACTCTTTCCGCTTCTTCTTACTCCTTGGGAAGTTCTCATGTTTGAAGGAAATGGACGATCTGATGTGCCCATGCCGGAGCCTGTGGCTCGACGACAAGAACTAAAGGTGCAAATGCTGCTGTGGGAACATCCGCTTCTACGGCAAGAATCTGGTATCCTGCCGGAGCGTGATGCTCCCCGGCAAGCGTGTCGGGACACAGCTTGTTGGGAGCGTCTGCTTCAACGAAACAAACCCTAGGGCTTGTCGGAGCAGACTGCTCCTCATCACTTTCTGTGTTGATCCTGGGGACCTTCTTGGCGGCGGCTACGGGAAGCTCTGCCGGAAAGTAGTCGCCAGTGACCAACTTTCTCTTTTTGCTCTGTCCAGCTGATGATGTCACAGATGGTTGAGTCAGCTTGAGCACAAAAATCCCTGGTTCCACAGGCAACTTGAGTGCGGCACACTTTGACAGGCCATCTGCAATGTCATTCTGAGTTCTTGGAACGTGTTCCATTTGTAGGCCGTCAAAATGTTCTTCCAGCTTCCTCACTTCATCGATGTATGCCTCCATCAACGGACTCTGATAATCTTTGTTTACATGGCGGACGACAAGCTGTGAGTCACCCCTGACAATAAGCTTCTTGATCCCAAGCTCTGCTGCTATTCTGAGTCCGGCAAGCACGCCTTCATACTCTGCAGTATTGTTTGTTGCTTGCTCCTTGGGAAAGTGCATTTGGACCACGTACTTGAGGTGCTCTCCGGTGGGGGCGACAAGTAGTACGCCCGCACTGGCACCTTGCAGCGAGAAGGCACCATCAAAGTACATGATCCATTCTTTGCTAGCTTCCTTGATGGGGATGCTCCTCTCCGGAGTTTCTTCATCTGGTGTCGGCGTCCATTCTGCTATGAATTCTACCAATGCTCGGCTCTGAATAGTTGAAGTACTTTCAAACTTGAGGCCAAAGCTTGACAATTCCAGTGCCCACTCGATGATCCTGCCTGTTGCTTCTGGATTCTACAGTATCCTCTTCAGCGGAAAGCGAGTGACAACTGTGATCTCATGTGCTTGAAAGTAGTGGCGCAGCTTCCTCGAGGCCATGAGAAGGCCAAAAAGCAACTTTTGCACACCAGAGTACCTTGATCTAGCCCCCTGCAAAAGGGAACTGACAAAGTAAACTGGGTGCTGCACCATCTTCTTCTATTTTTCTTCCGACAACTGTACAGATCCATCCTTGCCGGAGCCAGAACTTGTCGGGGAAGCCCCCTGCTTGTCGCTGGACTCGCTTGCCGCGGTCGCTGGCTCATCATCTGCCTCCCTCTCCGCAACTAACGCAGCACTAACCACCTGATTGGTCGCCGCCAGATATAGTAGCAACTTCTCTTGTGACTTAGGTGCGACAAGTGTTGGAGTGGAGGATAGGTATCTCTTCAAGTCCTGCAGCGCAGCCTCCGCTTCCGGAGTCCATTTCATTGGACCTGCCTTTTCAAAGTTTTGGAAAATGGCAGGGCGCGCTCAGCAGACTTAGAGATGAACCTACTAAGAGCAGCAACACAGCCGGCAAGTCTCCGTACGTCCTTGACTCGCTTCGGTGCTTCGATTTGTTCAATGGCTTTGATCTTGTCGGGAAGTGCTTCGATCCCCCTCTGGGACACAAAGAAACCGAGAAGCTTGCCGGAAGGAACTCCAAACACACACTTCTCGGGGTTCAACTTGAGATTGATCTTGCGCAGATTTGTGAAGGTCTCGTCCAAATCTTGGATCAAAGTTGCTCTGTCTCTGCTCTTGACCACTATGTCATCCATGTAAGCTTCTACATTTCTGTGCAACTGTGGCTCAAAAGCGTGACTGGCTACTCTTGCAAATGTTGAACCGGCATTCTTTAGTCCGAAAGGCATCCGTACAAAGCAGTACGTGCCACATGGAGTAATGAATGCGGTTTTCTCTTCATCCTCTTCTGCCATGAAGATCTGATGATATCCTGAGTATGCATCAAGGAATGAAAGCAGATCACATCCTGCTGTGGAGTCGACAATCTGGTCAATGCGCGGCAAGGGAAATGGATCCCTGGGACAAGCTTTATTAACATCAGTGAAGTCAATACAAAGCCTCCACTTCCCGTTCGCCTTGCGCACGACTACTGGATTGGCTAACCACGTTGGATGGAGTACTCCTCAGACCAAGCCTGCTGCTTCCAATTTCTTGATCTCCTCTGCAATGAACTCTTGACGCTCCACTGCTTGTTTCCTAACTCTCTGCTTGACGGGCCGCACGTGAGGGCAGATGGCAAGGTGGTGCTCAATTACTTTCCTGGGAACACCAGGGAGTCAAATGGTTGCCATGCAAACACATCGACATTCGCCCGCAGGAAGGCAACGAGCGCGCTTTCCTATTTAGGATCAAGCGTGGCACTGATGGTGAAGGTACCACCAGTGCCTTCCTCCTTGGCGGCCACCTTCTTGGTCTCTGGTGAATCTGTCTTTGCCTTCTTGCACTTGCCGGTGGAGCTCGATGGTGCGTCCTCGACGGTAGCGCAGCACTCCGAAGAGGTGCGCTTGCCAGAGTGGGCATCAGAGCTACTCTTGCCGGACTTGGTCTTGTTCTTCTTCCCCCCGGGAGCTTCAGCGGCAAGTGGTTTGCGCTCTGCTGCGGCTGCTGCTTCCCGGTAGATCTTGTCGGTGCAGATAAGTGCATCCTTCTTGTCGCCTTGGACAGAAATGACACTTATCGGACCAGGCATCTTGAGCACATTGTAGGCGTAGTGAGAGGCTGCCATGAACTTGGCAAGCGCTGGACGGCCGAGTATCCCATTGTAGGGCAATGGGAAATCAGCAACATCAAATGTGACTCTCTCTGTCCTGAAATTCAGCTCGCTGCCAAACGTCACTCGCAGTGTGATCTTCCCCTTCGGCTTGCTCCTTCCCGGGTTGATTCCTTGAAAGGTACCAGTTTCTTCGAGGTCGCTGTCGGGGATCTGGAGCTTCTTAAGCACCGCGGAAGAGATTAGATTCAGGCCGGCCCCGCAGTCAACCAACATCTTCGTGACCTTGAGGTTGCGGATTGTTGGCGAAACCAGCATCGACAAACACCCGACCGTAGTGATGCGATCAGGGTGATCCTCAACATCGAAGATGATGGGCGTGTTGGACCACTTCAGAGGCTTGCGCGATTCAACGGACGGTTCTGCTGCACTCACTTCCCGCACCCACTGTTTGAGTTGGCGGTGCGAGGTGTGCAGAGAAGCACCGCCGTCGACGCACAAAACCTCCGTCGCCTTCTGAAACTCTTGCTCGTCGGTCTCATCTTCCTCCATCTCATCATCCTCATCTTCATCCTCATCCTTGTCGCGGCCACGGGGAGGCCTATCTCCTTGCCGCTGTTTGGCCTTGCCGCGGTGCCCTCCCCGGATGGGACGCTTGCTGCCGGATCCTCCGCCACCTTCTCGGGCCTTCTCCTTGTCACGGCGCTCGTATTCAGCTTTCTGTAGCTCCGCCATCTGCTCAACTTTCTTGCAGGCTTGGAGGTCATGGCCCTTGGTGCGGTGGATCTTGCAATACTGCTTGCCGGAGCCATCCTGCTTGTCGGCGGCTACCACAGCCTCGCCGGAGTCGCCAGTTTTGGCCTTCTCGGAACCGCCTCCGTTGCCGGACTGCTCGACAACTAGCACATCCTTAGCCTCTCTCTTTCTGTTATTCCGCCTCCGGTTCTTCTTTGCCGAAGGGGCATCCTCCTCACTGTCAGATCCTTCTGCTCCTGCGTTCTCTCCGGGGAGTCTCCTCCCCTCTTCAGCCCGTGCACACTTGTCGGCCAGAGCGTAGAGCTCGCTGACATCTCTAATCTTGCACATCGCCATCTCCTCCCTCATCCTGCGGTTACGCACGTTCTGATGGAACGCGCTGATAACCGCGGCAGGGTGGACGTCTGGGATGTTGCGCTGCACCTGGCTGAATCTCTGTATGTACTTGCGCAGGGGTTCTCCTTCCTTCTGGGCAAGCAGATGAAGGTCGCTTTCCTGGCCATGGGGCTTGTGGCCGCCTGTGAAGGCACCGACAAACTGATGGCACAGGTCCGCCCATGAAGAAATGGAGTTGTCCAGCAAGTGCATGAGCCAATATCTAACGTTGGGCTTTAGCACCAGCGAGAAGTAGTTGGCGAGGATCTTCTCGTCGCGCCCCCCGGCAGCCTGCACCATGATGGTGTAGACGCTGAGGAACTCCGACGGATGTATCCTGCCATCGTACTTCTCGGGCACGTCTGGCTTGAAGTTCTTGGTGCTGGGCCATTGGACTTGCCGCAGCTAACGGGTGAACGTAGGGCAACCTACCGCATACGGCAAGTCGCCTGGTTCCCCCGGCGCATGCATATCGACAGTGGGCCCAGCGCGCTGGTCTGACTGACGTCGCGCTTCTCTTTGGTGCTCGATGCGAGTGCGAGCGTCTTCGTGTCGTCGTTCTTGAAGAACTTGGCGTTGATCGCGGCGAGCTCGCGGGTCCGACGACGCGGTGGAGTCGGTGTCGAGGTTGGCCCGTCGAGTCGGCGATCTTGGCCTTCGGGGCGGGGAGTGCACGGTAGTGGCACCCCCAGCGGTCTTGTCGGCGTCGGCTTGCGCCTGGGCGTCTTGCCGGGGCTTCGATGTGCTCGGTTGCCGGGGCTTGTCGCCGTTGGCGAAGCCGATAAGGCTATAAATGGCAGCCCTCCAGTCGTCGATCTTGTCTGGCGCTGGAGGGTAATCTAGAAGCAGCTGGGCTCGGGCCAGCGCTTCCTCTGGAGTCTTGGGTGGCGGTGGTGAGCGACGCGAGGTGCGGGACATGCTCAAACTTCTAACAGTGTTAGAAGGAGCAATATCCCGCCCAGGCGACTGTACTGCGCTCGTGCCAGCGTGCTGGCGTGCATGCTGGCCTTGAACGTCCCGCGACCCACCAGCTTGGCCTTGCTCCAACGCGAGTACGGTGCTAGGAGCACCGTGGCGTTGTCGATCCTGCACCTCCTGAGAGGGGTGCGGTGGATGTGCAGACGCGGAACCTTGTGGGGCCTTGTCTTTGGACCTGGTGACGATGTGAGTCCCCCCGCTGGCGCCCGCTCCTCCGCCGGCGTCCACCCCACCGCCCGTTTGCTCCGGTGGCGGTAGGACGGTCGCAGACGGAGCGGCCACCTCCGAAGTCTTCTTCTTCGGTGGCATGTTGATGAAGATGCTAATGTAGCGCGCGCAGACGCCGGATCAGATACGCACGACCTCGACGCCCCCCTACCTGGCGCGCCAAAGATGTCGTGGGGAACGAGCACCTATGGGGCAAAGGGGGCCCCTTCTAGTCCGGCAAGGGAGCGGAGGGTGCACGCAGAGCAGATCGAGGCGAGGGCA
>NC_041382.1:396948367-396986272 GCF_002162155.2 Triticum dicoccoides
AGCTTCGGAGATCTCCGGAGAGATAAAACTCCTACTGCTGCTTTGTGTTGGTATTATGTTCTTGCTCAAGAGTGTGAGAGTGTTGTGGTGTTGAATGCGTCGAATGAACCGAACCCCCCGAAACCCCTTCTACGTGCGCATGGGCCTCCTTTTTATAGGTTAAAGGGGTCACCGACAGGTGGCAGCGTAGAAAGAGGGGTAGAAAGGTAAAAACGCAGGTTGGTACAACTGCTACCAACAGTACCCCCTACCTAACTCTGACGGCAGGGGACAAGGTCATTTAATGCCCGTCTGGTCGCCCCAACAGTGCAAGGAAGCGACCGTTAGGGGCGCCACCGATCGCCACGATGGCCTCCTTGTCCACTTCGCTTGCCACCTCGCACCACATGGCTGCACAGCGCCTCGCCACGTGCTCCTGGGATAGTCCTGGGGTGACACGTCGTTCGATGCGCTGGAGCTTGGGTGCAGAGTGGCAGCCTTGCCGCGGCAAGCGCCTTGCCGCGGCTGTTCTCTTGTCACACCCGCGAGCTTGCCGCTCGCCGGGCCTTGCTGGGACGCGCGGGGCGTCGCGGCAAGTTTTCTGAAGTGCCTTGGTTGGCCTTCCCGGCAAGCTCCTCTTGCCGGGGTCTTTGTCCTTCCCGGCAAGCTCCTCTTGCCGGGGTCTTGCCCTTCCCGGCAAGCTCCTCTTGCCGGGCCTTGTCTTCTCAGTTAACACTTTGTTCTTGAATGGCAGAAATGGGAATGGCGGAGGATCTTGGTGGGCGCCCGGCAAGCCTTGCCGCGGGACGCTGCGACTGCCTGTGCACAAGTTCGGGGTACTAAGGTACCCCTACTTTAGTACACCGACACCGACTCACTCCCCACTGGGCTAGTCCTAGGTGGCCCCGTGTCTACCAAAGACACCAACGACCACCGTCATGGCAAAACATAAACGGTCCCAAACGGGGACATGAACTCAAAACCAAACCCGGGCACACAAGGCTTATGTCAGCCTACCTGATCATGGTAGCGCGCGCCCATAACCTTCCATCGTTGAGGCACCGGCGAGAGGCATGACAATAGATCGCATTAGGGCCTTCCCATAAAGGCAAGTGTGGCTGCACTGAAAAAGTTTGATTTGGTGGCACTATGACTCGATCCCATCAATGACAGAGGAGGTTTGTTATTATTAAGTCATTTTATTACCTTCTCCATCATCATGGACATGAATGCAACTATGAGCATGCATCATACAAATGCTTTAATAAAATACCGAGCTTCTCAAGTGAACAACTATAGCATAAAGAACGTGACAGTACCAAGTACTAGCATATCAACGGTGCATTACAATCATCATAGCATTTTATAACGATGCCATAAAAATAAAGTAGAGTAGTGACAGGGCATTATCAATAACATCATACTAATTAGCATCGCAAAAGATATCATGAATACACAAGAATGCATGATAAGCATAACGGAATGACTGCAAACGAAAATGATAAGAAACAACTGCAACTACACCCACACAAGGTGCAAGCAAAGTCAGCACGCAAGTTAGGGGCTCATGATAAGAGGTTGGCTTGGCTGGGGGTTGAAAAATACTTCGGGAAGAAGTGTGAAACGATCGCGGAAAGATTTGCCGGAAACAGTTCTCTCCCGGAGGGGGCTGTTTACGGGCATGGGAAAAAAGGTCATTTTCACTGTGTGAAAACATTATGAAAATGATACCACTAGAAAGTGCTCGACGAACAGAGAACATGAGTGTTGGAATCACCTCAATTGGAGTTACGGTTGAAAAGTTGTGACCGTTCACTTTTTAGGCAGAAAAGCAACTAAAGCAGTGAATGTTCACAAAATAAGCACTTCGACGGGCGAGGCTGAAAAAGAGAAAGCGCATTTAGGAAAATACGTTTCCAGAGAAGAGAAAACGCATTTTTGTCTAGAGGAACAAACGAGTACGCTTTCTAACCTTGGAAACGTATTACGGGAAGAATACGTTTTCAGCGCGGGGAAACGGCTTCAGGGGTGGGCGCGTCCACTTATCCGACGTGGCCAGCGGGGCCGCGCCCTCCTCTCGCTGACATACGGGTCCTACCTCTCCTTCTCTCTCCTCCTTCCCTTCTTCTTCCTTCTTCTCCTCTTCTCCCTGACGCACGGACGAGGGCGTCCAACTCCGGCGCGGTCTCGGTGCTCCGGCGAGCGGCAGAGCCGGGCGACAGCGTGGAAGGGGTCGCCGAAGTGCACCGCATCCAGGGCGGGTAGCACGGGCAGCGGGGATGACTGGAAGTGTGGCGACGAGTGGAGGCCGAGGGCGGTGGGGTCGGGTGGTTGGGTGGCTCCGGTGAGGGAAAGAGGCGAGCGACAGGCTAGGGACGGTCGCCGGAGAGTGGCGCATCCATCCATGAGCTCGGACGGGGCAGTGACGGTCGAAGAGTGGGGCTGAGCGCGGAGGCCGCGGACGAACACCGGCTAAATTGCCGGGCTCCGGCGAGGGATTTGGCCGGGCATGGTAGTTAGAGGGCTCCAGAGGGAGAGGGGAGGGGGCTGTCTTGCATGGAGAGGGCTCGGGTTGGCTATTTATAGCCGGGGCAAGGGCACTCGAGCCGGGCACCACCGAGCGTGTCCGGCCATGGCTTTGCCGGTCGCAGCGTTCACAGGGAGGAGAAGGAAGACGATGAGGAGGGTGCGGACGAGCGCCAGAGTGTCACGGAGACGAGCGACGCTCGCAGACGAGAGGGGGAAGAGGATAGGGGCGAGGAAGAAGATGAGCTCACGGGCACGCACTGCTCAGTCATTGGCACGGCTCGCCGGAGAAGAAAATGTAGGGGGCAAGAGGTCCAGGGGGAAGACGAGTCGAGGGCGAACTGTTGGGCATTAATGGCGAGACCAGATCCGGTCAGAGCAGTGATGCCGACGGGAACAGTGGCTAGACCACCGTTTAGGATGGCTTCTGAAAGCACAAGTGCTCCCTGGGTGATTTTGGTAATTAATGTCAACATATCTCTTGTTGGACTAACTCTTTTACCTAGTATGTTTCAGACAAGTTCAACAAATGGAGTGGCATGTACTAAAGGATGTGGAACCCCTTCAATATGCTAAGGACAAAGGATTGGCTCAAGCTTCAAGCACAAGACTCTACATTTTATATTTTAGTGATCCAAGATCACATTGAGTCTATAGGAAAAGCCAATACTATCAAGAGGGGATGAGGTGTTGCTTAATGGCTTACTTGCTCAAAATGCTTAGTGATATGCTGCAAAGCCATCAACTACTTTCTCACATCCACATATGTCCTAAACCAAAAAGTCTAACTCGGCCCTACCGATTCTTTCTATCTGTCGCCACCGAGTTCAGATGTCTTAGCCACTGCCACAAACCCTAGGCAAATCGGTTTCACCGATAGGGATCTTGGTCTTACCGAGATGGGATTGTAATCTCTCTGTGTATGTCCATTATCAAAATTGGTCTCACCGAGTTTGAGTAATCGGTACTACCGAGATTACAATGCAAACTCTTTGTTCCTCTTCGTAACATTTCGGTCCAACCGAGATGAGCGAATCGGTCCCACCGAGTTTGCCTGACCAACTCTCTGGTTAGCTTATTACCAAAATCGGTCCAACCGAGTTTGTGTAATCGGTCTCACCGAGATTACGTTATGCCCTAACCCTAACCATATCGGTCCTACCGAGTTGCATGTCGGTCCCACCGAAAATCCTAACGGTCACTAGATTTGCTGAATCGGTCCGACCGAGTTTGTCAATTCGGTCCCACCGAGATTGGCAAGTTGTGTGTAACGGTTAGATTTTGCGTGGAGGCTATATATACCCCTCCACCCACTCTTCATTCGTGGAGAGAGCCATCAGAACAAACCTACACTTCCAGCATACATTTTCTGAGAGAGAACCACCTACTCATGTGTTGAGGCCAAGATATTCCATTCTTACCATATGAATCTTGATCTCTAGCCTTCTCCAAGTTGCTTTCCATGCAAATCTTCTTTCCATCAAATCCAAATCCTGTGAGAGAGAGTTGAGTGTTGGGGAGACTATCATTTGATGCACAAGAGCAAGGAGTTCATCATCAACACACCATTTGTTACTTCTTGGAGAGTGGTGTCTCCTAGATTGGCTAGGTGTCACTTGGGAGCCTCCGACAAGATTGTGGGGTTGAACCAAGGAGTTTGTAAGGGCAAGGAGATTGCCTACTTCGTGAAGATCTACCGCTAGTGAGGCAAGTCCTTCGTGGGCGACGGTCATGGTGGGATAGACATGGTTGCTTCTTCATGGACCCTTCGTGGATGGAGCCCTCCATGGACTCGCGCAACCATTGCCCTTCGTGGGTTGAAGTCTCCGTCAACGTGGATGTACGATAGCACCACCTA
Source organism: Triticum dicoccoides (assembly GCF_002162155.2). NCBI lineage: Eukaryota > Viridiplantae > Streptophyta > Magnoliopsida > Poales > Poaceae > Triticum > Triticum dicoccoides. Next base: position 396,952,731 of record NC_041382.1, read on the forward strand.
TCGGAACCACGACAAAAACATCTGTTTCTCCAATTGCGTTTGAATCCTCCAAACTCTTCCCTTTACATACTCGCAAGTTGCATGCTTTACTTTCCGCCGCTCATATACTCTTTGCATGCTTGCTTGTTATGTATTGTGAGTGTCAAACTTCTGCCTAAACTCCACTTAAACTTAAAGAAGTTTAAAACTGCAACTTTTGGTACTTAGTGTCTAATCACCCCCCTCTAGACACCTATTCTCGATCCTTTCAATTGGTATCAGAGCTTTGGTCTCCATTGCTTTGGTTTATACACCATTGGAGGAAGATGGATGAGTCTACTATTGGTAGTCTTAGACATAGAGTTCCAATACTTGATGGAGAGTACTTTCATGAGTGGAAAAATGAGATGCTTGTGATTTTCAATAAATATCATTTGAACAAGTACATTGCTAGCCCTTGTGCACCACATGTTGATCCTATGCATCCTACTCTTGATGAGTCAATTGACATGATTCACAATCTTAGAACTGTTGAACGTATCACTAGAGGCTTTCCTAGAAACTTGATTGGATGTTTGCCTACTCTTAAGTGTGCCTACACCATATGGAAATTTCTCGAGGAAAGCTTTCCAAATTATTCCTTGAAAAATCTAGATGAAATTCTCCATAAGTCTATTGCCTTGAGTAAGATGAATTCCAGTGATCCTATGTTTGGTGATTGTCTATTTGAGCTTACAAACCTTATGCGTGCCAAAGGAGACGTTAGAATTATTAGTGATATTATTTCCGAAGCTATTAAATTCATAAACAAGATCATTGTCAAACTCACTCTAATGAATCACCCTCTCTAGGATTTGATCCACCACATGACGATGTTGAACATGGATACTATGACAAGGATGATGATAGTGACTTTGATCTTGATGATGCAATGAGACACTTTGGTCTTATGGCAAATCTTCGGGGATACATGGCAGGAGGAAAGGAATGGGTTCTTGATAGTGGATGTACCGATCACATGACCGGAGATAAAGATATGTTTCCTGAGCTTGCTGAAAACGATGGTCCTCGAAAGTACGTCACTTTTGGTGATAACTCATAGGGTAAGGTGGTTGGCCTCGGTAAAGTGGCCATATCACATGATAACTCCATACGAAATGTCATGCTCGTTGAATCTCTTGGCAACAACTTACTTTCAGTATCTAGACTTGCTGATTTCGGTTTCAATGTCCTATTTACTGAAGTAGATTACCAAGTAATTCGTAGAGATAATCATAAAATGGTCTTTACCAGTGTACGTAGAAGTGATCTATACATTGTTGATTTCACTAAAAAGGCTCAACCTAGAACTTGCTTTATTGCTAAATCCTCTCAAGGTTGGTTATGGCATAGACGATTAGGTCATGTTGGCATGTGAAACCTTGACAAGCTTATTAAAGGAAATCATACCTTGGCGTTAACGATGTCATATTTGATAAGGATAGACTTTGCAGCACTTGTCAGGCAGGTAAACAGGTTGGAGGAAGGCATCCCGTGAAGAACATCATGACCACAAGGAGGCCACTCGAGCTACTTCACATGGGTCTTTTTGGTCTCAACGCCTACAAAAGTCTCGGCGGAAACTCTTTTGGTCTAGTTATAGTTAATGATTTTTCAAGATTTACGTGGGTGTTCTTTATTGATGATAAATTGCAGGTCCAAAAGATCTTCAAAAACTTCGCTAGGAAGGCCCAAAATCAATTTGAAGTGAAGATCAAGAAGGTTTGCAGCGACAACGGAACGGAGTTCAAGAATGCAAATGTGGATACCTTTCTTGACGAAGAAGGTATTTCACACGAGTTCTCGGCTACGTACACACGTCAACAAAATGGAGTTGTTGAGAGGAAGAACCGGACGCTCATCAAAATGGCGAGAACGATGCTTGATGATTACAAGACGCTAAAGCATTTTTGGGCGAAAGCGGTTGAGACAGCTTTTCATGCAACAAATCGCTTGTACCTTCACAAGCTACTCGGCAAGACAGCATACGAACTTCTCACTGGTAAGAAACCCCAAGTTGGATACTTTCGAGTATTCGGCTCAAAGTGCTACATTATTGATAAGCATCATCGTTCTAAATTTGCTCCTAAGTCTCATGAAGGTTTCCTACTTGGTTATGGCTCAAACTCTCACACCTACCGTGTCTACAACAATTTCACCTGAAAGGTTGATGAAACGGTAGATGTGAAGTTTGATGAATCTAACGGCTCACAAGTAGAGCAATTGCCAATTGATGTATGAGGCAAAGATCCCTCGGAAGCAATCCAAGACTTATCTATTGGCAACATTCGTCCAACGGAGGTGAAGGAGAGTACCTCGTCCGTCCAAGTGGAAGCTTCTACCTCATGACAAGGTGAACCAAGAGTTGATACGGAAGCATCCACAAGTGGGACACACCAAGATGAAGAAAACGATGAAGTGCACCAAGACGAATGTTAACAACCTCCTTCTCCACCACGACAAGAGAACGACAACGCCAACAATGAAGAAGGCCAACAAGAAGAACAAGATGAAGAAGATGTTCAACCAAGACCCAAGCAAAAGCTGTCACGAGTTCGAGCAAGAATTGCTAAAGACCACCCCGTCGAGCAAATCTACAAAGATATCCAAACCGAGAGAACCACTCGCTCTAAAACTCGTTTAGATAACTTTTGTGAACACTATTCATTCATCTCTAGCATTGAACCTATGAAGGTTGAAAAAGCATTGGAAGATCCGGATTGGATAAACGCTATGCATGAAGAGCTACACAACTTTGAGAGAAATCAAGTTTGGACATTGGTTGAGAAGCTCGACAACAACCACAACATCATCGGTACCAAATGGGTGTTTCGCAACAAGCAAGATGAAGATGGACAAGTAGTTCGCAACAAATCACGTCTCGTCGCCCAAGGCTACACACAAGTCGAAGGTATGGACTATGGTGAGACTTATGCTCCCGTTGCTAGACTTGAGTCCATTCGCATCTTACTTGCCTATGCTAATCACCATGATATCACCTTGTACCAAATGGACATTAAAAGTGCTCTTCTAAATGGTGAAATAGAGGAGGAAGTTTATGTTAAGCAACCTCCTGGATTTGTTAATCCTATGAAACCTAATCATGTTTACAAACTGCACAAAGCTCTTTATGGCCTTACACAAGCTCCTAGAGCATGGTATAAATGCTTGACCAAGTTCCTTATTGAAAAAGCTTTGAAATTGGAAAAATAGATTCTACTCTTTTTACTAAAAGGGTCAATGGAGAACTATTTGTATGCCAAATTTATGTTGATGATATTATATTTGGTTCTACTAACCCTCATTTTAGTGAAAAGTTTGGGAAGCTAATGTCGAAGAAGTTTGAGATGTCTATGATGAGTGAACTCAAATTCTTTCTTGGTTTGCAAATCAAGCAAACTAAGGAAGGTACGTTTGTCTCTCAAATGAAGTATACCAAGGACTTATTCAAGAAGTTCAATATGCAAGAATGCAAAGGTATGACTACACCCATGCCTACTAGTGGACATCTTGATTTGACCAAAGATGGTGAATCGGTTGATCAAAAGGTTTATCGCCCTATGATTGGTTCATTGTTATATCTATGTGCTTCATGTCCCGATATCATGCTAAGTGTGTGCATGTGTGCACGATATCAAGTTGCTCCTAAAGAATGTCATCTTAAGGCCATGAAAAGGATAGTGAGATACTTAATCCATCCACCAAATTTTGGCATTTGGTATCCAAAGAGGGCCTCTTTCGATCTTGTTGGGTACTCCGACTCGGACTATGCCGGTGACAAGGTTGATAGAAAGTCCACTTCGGGTACTTGTCAATTTCTTGGTAGATCTCTTGTGTCTTGGTCTTCCAAGAAACAAAACTCAGTATCCTTATCCACCACCGAAGCGGAATACATTGCCGCTGGTTCATGTTGTGCTCAATTACTTTGGATGACCCAAACTCTTAAAGATTATGGGATATATGTGAAACATGTTCCATTACTTTGTGACAATGGAAGTGCTATCAAGATTGCTCACAATCCCGTGCAACACTCTCGAACTAAGCACATTGAAGTTCGTCATCATTTCCTTCGAGATCATGTTGCCAAAGGGGACATTAATCTTAAGCATGTTCGCACCAAAAAGCAATTAGCAGATATATTCACTAAACCACTTGATGAGAAAGTGTTTTGCAGGCTAAGAGGTGAATTGAACATCATTGATGCTTCAAACTTGGAGTAGGAACTCCATTGGATACATGCAAGACATGAGCTTTTGACTAATCCTTAATATTTCTCTTATGATTGATAATCTTATGTCTTGGATATATTTGCACCTTGCATGTTATCTAACCCATGTAGGTACTTGGATGAATCTAATTCCATGAGATTGTAACTCACTCACATCTTGAGCAATCTCTACATCACCAAGTCTCTACACAATGGTGGTTGAAGACAAGGAAGCACGAAACCATTCAAACATATCCTTTGACAAATTCTATGTTGAGTTTCATGACTGTCATTTTTGGATACACAAGTGCTCTTCCTTGCAAGAACTAACCCATGTAGCTAGATGAACTCAAATTCCAAGTGGTGCTCGCAACTCTTGATGAGCTACATCAACCTTGAGCAATCCACACAAGTTCAACTACATGATCACGATCAACACCACCACCCAAGGTATGTTATTCCATCTTAGAGAAGCTTTACTCCAAGTCATGAGTCAAAGCAACTTGACAAGATGTGAATACATCAAGATGCTGAAACGAAAAATGGTAACCCCATTTTGAGCTTAAACGATGAGTATGACCTATGATCAAGTGATCTCACTTGACTCCTAAGTCAATATACTCTAACATAGGTGACTTTGTCGCCGACCATCTCGAGATGAAGTTCTCTTGTGTTCTTTTCTGTGTTATTGCATTTGTCTCATGCATATCTGTTTCCCCTTTCAAAAAAAACAAAAAAACTTCATCTAGATTCCTTTTCTTTTCTATTTGCTCTGCATTCCCTGCATCCAGTTCATTGCAAATCCTTCAGCTAATTCCTTGCAAATCCTTGTGGGATCTTACTTGTCTAAGTGAGCTGAGGTGACAAGTGTTTTCTCTGTGATGAACTCGGTCCCACCGGTATGATACCTTCGATCCAACCGAATCCTTTCGGTGTAACCGAAGCACAAAGCTCGGTGCCACCGATTTTACTACAGGAAAGACAGCTTGCCACTTATTCCTGCATTCTTTTTGATCCAGCTCCACTCGATGAATCTTGTCCTCTACCAGCATCACATTCAACTTGTTTCTTTGTTCTGTGACTCAAGGACCAAACACATTCGTGACAAAGATCAAGAAGAACCCTTCTTGGAAATTGATGTCAAAGGGGGAGAGAGAGGTCACATCGCCGGTGACAAGGTTGATAGAAAGTCCACTTCGGGTACTTGTCAATTTATTGGTAGATCTCTTGTGTCTTGGTCTTCCAAGAAACAAAACTCAGTATCCTTATCCACCGCCGAAGCGGAATACATTGCCGCTGGTTCATGTTGTGCTCAATTACTTTGGATGACCCAAACTCTTAATGATTATGGGATATATGTGAAACATGTTCCATTACTTTGTGACAATGGAAGTGCTATCAAGATTGCTCACAATCCCGTGCAACACTCTCGAACTAAGCACATTGAAGTTCGTCATCATTTCATTCGAGATCATGTTGCCAAAGGGGGCATTAATCTTAAGCATGTTCGCACCGAAAAGCAATTAGCAGATATATTCACTAAACCACTTGATGAGAAAGTGTTTTGCAGGCTAAGAGGTGAATTGAACATCATTGATGCTTCAAACTTGGAGTAGGAACTCCATTGGATACATGCAAGACATGAGCTTTTGACTAATCCTTAATATTTCTCTTATGATTGATAATCTTATGTCTTGGATATATTTGCACCTTGCATGTTATCTAACCCATGTAGGTACTTGGATGAATCTAATTCCATGAGATTGTAACTCACTCACATCTTGAGCAATCTCTACATCACCAAGTCTCTACACAATGGTGGTTGAAGACAAGGAAGCACGAAACCATTCAAACATATCCTTTGACAAATTCTATGTTGAGTTTCATGACTGTCATTTTGGATACACAAGTGCTCTTCCTTGCAAGAACTAACCCATGTAGCTAGATGAACTCAAATTCCAAGTGGTGCTCCCAACTCTTGATGAGCTACATCAACCTTGAGCAATCCACACAAGTTCAACTACATGATCACGATCAACACCACCACCCAAGGTATGTTATTCCATCTTAGAGAAGTTTTACTCCAAGTCATGAGTCAAAGCAACTTGACAAGATGTGAATACATCAAGATGCTGAAATGAAAAATGGTAACCCCATTTTGAGCTTAAACGATGAGTATGACCTATGATCAAGTGATCTCACTTGACTCCTAAGTCAATATACTCCAACATAGGTGACTTTGTCGCCGACCATCTCTAGATGAAGTTCTCTTGTGTTCTTTTCTGTGTTATTGCATCTGTCTCATGCATATCTGTTTCCCCTTCCAAAAAAACAAAAAAACTTCATCTAGATTCCTTTTCTTTTCTATTTGCTCTGCATTCCCTGCATCCAGTTCATTGCAAATCCTTCAGCTAATTCCTTGCAAATCCTTGTGAGATCTTACTTGTCTAAGTGAGCTGAGGTGACAAGTGTTTTCTCTGTGAAGAACTCGGTCCCACCGGTCTGATACCTTCGGTCCAACCGAATCCTTTCGGTGCAACCGAAGCACAAAGCTCGGTGCCACCGATTTTACTATAGGAAAGATAACTTGCCACTTAATCCTGCATTCTTTTTTATCCAGCTCCACTCAATGAATCTTGTCCTCTACCAGCATCACATTCAACTTGTTTCTTTGTTCTGTGACTCAAGGACCAAACACATTCGTGACAAAAATCAAGAAGAACCCTTCTTGGAAATTGATGTCAAAGGGGGAGAGAGAGGTCACATCAAAGGTTAATCATACATATAGGGGGAGAGAATACTCAAGGGGAGAGAGAGTAATCATCAAGGACCCTTGATGCTTGGTGTTCAAGAGGACAGAAGTCACATGTCTTCAAGAGGGGAAAGACATGTTCATATTTGTTTGTTTGTTTGTTTGTTTGCATTAGCTCTGTTTATTTTCTTTGAGCTCTGATTTTCTGTTCCCTATCTTCTCCCAGTATCCCATGCTATATTCAGGGGGAGCAATACATCTAAGGGAAAGAAACACTTTAAATTCACTGCACATCTTTACCTTTGGGGACATGTCTATATCAAATGTGGTACTTAGTACTCACTCTACATGTCATCCCAGTCTTGGTACTCTTGTGGTTTCTTTTGTTTGCTCTGGCCAGCAAGTGCATCTGTGTTATCTAACCTTATTTTCACAGGTTCGTTCCATCCTCAGCCAACTCAAGACCACAAGGTAAGTATATGCATCACAGTCATGTGTATAAGAAATTCTTGCTGATGTACATACTGTTTGCAAGAAGGACTCATGAGCATGAAGGTACATTTCCCATATTCACATCTTTTGCTCTAATTCATATAGCCAAGATACATGTAACACATTACCTACTATGTCATGCTTATGCATTCACTTGCTCCTATATTCCATATTCACATGATTGCATACATGTAGGGGGAGCCTATGCTTGTTACATGTCTTTCCAAAGCTTTACTTGCTATTCTCTATATCTTTATCTAAAGCTTTGATGTATGTTGTCATCAATTACCAAAAAGGGGGAGAATGAAAGAACAAGTGCTCCTTGGGTGATTTTGGTAATTAATGTCAACATATCTCTTGTTAGACTAACTCTTTTACCTAGTATGTTTCAGACAAGTTCAACAAATGGAGTGGCATGGACTAAAGCATGTGGAACCCCTTCAAGATGCTAAGGACAGAGGATTGGCTCAAGCTTCAAGCACAAGACTCTACATTTTATATTTTAGTGATCCAAGATCACATCGAGTCTATAGGAAAAGCCAATACTACCAAGAGGGGATGAGGTGTTGCTTAATGGCTTACTTGCTCAAAATGCTTAGTGATATGCTCCAAAGCCCTCAACTACTTTCTCACATCCACATATGTCCTAAACCAAAAAGTCTAACTCGGCCCTACCGATTCTTTCTATCTGGCGCCACCGAGTTCAGATGTCTTAGCCACTGCCACAAACCCTAGGCAAATCGGTTTCACCGATAGGTATCTCGGTCTTACCGAGATGGGATTGTAATCTCTCTGTGTATGTCCATTATCAAAATCGGTCTCACCAAGTTTGAGTAATCGGTACGACCAAGATTACAATGCAAACTCTCTGTTCCTCTTCGTAACATTTCGGTCCAACCGAGATGAGCGAATCGGTCCCACCGAGTTTGCCTGACCAACTCTCTGGTTAGCTTATTACCAAAATCGGTCCAACCGAGTTTGTGTAATCGGTCTCACCGAGATTATGTTATGCCCTAACCCTAACCATATCGGTCCTACCGAGTTGCATGTCGGTCCCACCGAAAATCCTAACGGTCACTAGATTTGCTGAATCGGTCCGACCGAGTTTGTCAATTCGGTCCCACCGAGATTGGCAAGTTGTGTGTAACGGTTAGATTTTGTGTGGAGGCTATATATACCCCTCCACCCACTCTTCATTCGTGGAGAGAGCCATCAGAACGAACCTACACTTCCAGATACATTTTCTGAGAGAGAACCACCTACTCATGTGTTGAGGCCAAGATATTCCATTCTTACAATATGAATCTTGATCTCTAGCCTTCCCCAAGTTGCTTTCCACTCAAATCTTCTTTCCACCAAATCCAAATCCTGTGAGACAGAGTTGAGTGTTGGGGAGACTATCATTTGAAGCACAAGAGCAAGGAGTTCATCATCAACACACCATTTGTTACTTCTTGGAGAGTGGTGTCTCCTAGATTGGCTAGGTGACACTTGGGAGCCTTCGACAAGATTGTGGGGTTGAACCAAGGAGTTTGTAAGGGCAAGGAGATCGCCTATTTCGTGAAGATCTACCACTAGTGAGGCAAGTCCTTCGTGGGCGACGGCCATGGTGGGATAGACAAGGTTGCTTCTTCGTGGATCCTTCGTGGGTGGAGCCCTCCGTGGACTCGCCAACCGTTACCCTTCATGGGTTGAAGTCTCCATCAACGTGGATGTACGATACCACCACCTAGCGGAACCACGACAGAAACATCCGTGTCTCCAATTGCGCTTGAATCCTCCAAACCCTTCCCTTTACATACTCGCAAGTTGCATGCTTTACTTTCCGCTGATCATATACTCTTTGCATGCTTGCTTGTTATGTATTGTGAGTGTCAAACTTTTGCCTAAACTCCACTTAAACTTAAAGAAGTTAAAAACTGCAACTTTTGGTACTTAGTGTCTAATCACCCCCCCCCCTCTAGACACCTCTTCTCGATCCTTTCAGCTTCCCTCGTGGTCACCACGGACAAGGCGCACTCTGGAGTTTTTACTGATGCCAGTTCATGTCTACCGCGTAGTCCTTTGAAGATAGAGTGTTACTACGGTAAAGAAACTGGCAGAGACAAATTGAGCTGTGTAAACCATGCTCCACAAGTTTGTTGTTGCAAACTTGACCGCATTCTAGAGATAAAACCAGAGAGGTTAAAAGGTAAACCTGATGTCTGGGAGGCTTAGGGTAACAAGGACTACTATCCTGGGAGTTATGAGGTCATTTGGTCAAGTATTTAGCATAGTTGCTGTACAACTACTAAATCTGACGACGAAAATAAATCATGAATAAGCACTCACTAGGAGTGATGGATTGGGCTAAAACTTGGCAAACCTTGATGATTTGGACATACAATGATGCTGTAAAAATTTCATACCAAATGGACTTGCCAAATTGGTACTTCCCTTCACAGCTATCAATTCTGTCCAAAAAGTTGAGAAAAATCCTCAGGGAAAATGGCTAATTGAAATGAGCCAAAATCTTTTGGAGATGATTAATATAGATAGGAGAAAGCCTAGGAATATTTTCTGCCATAATGGAGCAAGATAAGATACACTTGCTTCACAAACTGAAAAATTGGGCAGAAACCAAGAATTGCTCCTCTGCTCACATAGTTCAATGAAATGAACTGAATTTAGGTGGAGGCTAATGATTTGAGATACTTGATAGGATGGAAAAGTTTCATCCCATTTGGAAACTCTATGAAGGTACTTCCTTCACTAAGTTACATTCTAGTCAGAAACTTTGAAAAATTGCACAGGGAGCTAGGATGAATGGATTGAGCTCATATTTGGCATCCATGGGTTATTTATCAAGGTTAAACGCCCTGCCAAATTGCAGCTCCATTGGAATTAGAAATAAAGCACTTCCTTTGCAAAATTTCAGAGAAAGCAGAAACTTGCATTGGATCATGTGCCAAATTTTTGAACTGGGGAACATGAGATTAGGATGGAACTAGTGAATATATAGCAAGGACAAGCTCGACAATTTATGTGGGAATTTTCTCTGCTATAAAAATAGTAGTTCCTTTGGAAAATTGCAGAAATGCAATATTGGCATTAAATAGGAAAAGGCAATTTTCCTTATTTCATTATGGCCAATATATTTGCCAGAGATTGGATTAGGCATAAGTATCAACTCCACCAATTCTCCTGAACTTAGGAGATGGCTAGCTATGCCTTTGGATTTTATTCCTCAGAAAAGCAAGAAAAGGAATAAATCACAATTCAAAAATATTGCACGGGACTTAGCAATATTTTTGCATATCCAAGGTTCAGAAAGATAGGAGGATCTCTGGGAACAATTGGGAGGATCAACAGATCAAGGAAAATGATGGCTCCTTCGTAAGCACAAAGGACATATCCAAATTCCAAAATTTTGGAATTAGGGTTTGAGAGGGTTTGAGATGATGCAAATGAGGTCTTGCCCACTAACAAAGACATGAGAAAGGTTTTGGAAAAGTTGGAAATGACAAGAAATCTCAGAGTCATCCAACAAACTTAGGAGAAAGATTTGAAAAATGATTGCCAAGAAGGAATAATAGCACAAAAATTGATAACCCAAATTTGGGGCTGTTACATACAAGCGGCCGCCCAAGCCCCGCCAGCTCTCCCTGTGCGTCCAAGGCCCGACTGAGTCCACCCGCGACTACCTCACGCGCTAGGCCGAGCTGCGCAACTCCTGCGAGTGGGTGCACGAGGTGCAGGCCATAGAATACTTCACCGCCGGGTGCAAAGAAGGCACCTTGCTCAAGCACAGGCTCCTCTGCGACCAGCCGGCCATGCTCGATGAGCTGCTGATCATAGCTGACAAATACGCCATGGCCGACTCCTCCATGAGGACGTAGCTCCGGGTGGATGCGTCCGAGAAGGTGCTCCCTCCATCTCCTCAAACGCTAGCTGGTGACTCCAGTCGGCGCCAGCAGCCGAACGACAACAAGCGCAAGGCCCCGCAGCCGGCTTCCACTAGCCGGCAGATGGCAACAGTTGAAGACCAGCAGCCGGAGGGGCAGCCCGGCCCCAAGCGCCAGAAGGATGGCAAGCCTGCTTGGTTGCCCGCCTTCTCCTTTGCGAAAATCCTTGATGCTCCCTACAAGTTCCACAGCGGCGCGAAGCTGTTGAACCACGCCAGCCGGAAGTCCACTGGCTCACCCGAATTGCCAAGTGCGAAGGACTGCCGCCTCCGCCTGATGGATCACCGGCTCCGCCTCCTTAGTAGCTGGCGGCCCGTCCAATCGCCGCAATCCAAGATGAATTCCCTGAAGATCATGGAGCCTACGTCGTCTTCAACAGTGGGGCCGACGACAGGCACAGCCGGTGTCAGCAGCACCATGAGGTGAATGATGCCGCCTTTGAAGTCCCAGTGTTCATGCACTGGTCCGAGAGGCCCATCCGCTGTAGCCGCGCCGACCACCAAGATGTGATGCCTTCTCCAGGTTCCTATGCCATGGTGCTGGATACCACCTTCTCCATAGAGAGGCGAGCCTATCATTTCTCCTGAGTCCTGATAGATGGCGGTAGCAGCATCAACATCCTTTACCGCGACACCATGGAGAAGCTATGCATCAAAGAGAAACAGCTCCAGCCCAGTCGTACTGTCTTCCATGGCATTGTTCCTGGCCTTTCCTGCTCTCCAATCGGCAAGATCAAGATAGATGTCTTGTTCGGTGACAAGGACCACTTCTGATGTGAGCCAATCTGGTTCTAGGTGGTCGATCTGGAAAGCCCCTACCACGCGCTCCTAGGCCAGCCTGCTCTGGCCAAGTCCATGGCAGTGCCACACTAAGCCTACCTCAAGATGAAGATGCCAGGCACCAAGGGCATCATCACCATAGTCGGCAACTTCCAGAAGTCGGCCGCATGTGCTGCCACCAGCAGTCGGCTGGCTGAGTCCCTCATCATCGATGTAGAGAAGCGACTTCTTGACCGAGTTGTGGCCATGGTCAGCAAGCAGCCGGACATGTCGCCAGACCCAAAGGAGTCGGAGGCCCTGGGCTCCTTCCAGCCATACAAAGAGACCAAGAAGATACCCTTCGACCCGGAGCACCCAGAGGGCATGCTATCATAGGGGCCAACCTTGACAGCAAATAGGAAAGCGAGCTCGTCGATTTCCTCCGTGAGAATCGGGACATCTTTGCATGGTCTCCCAAGGACATGTCGGGTGTTCCGACGGATTTCGCTGAGCACAAGCTACATGTCAGGCTGGAAGCAAAGCTGGTCAAGCAACCCCTCCGCCGCCTGTCAGAAGAGAAGAGAAGAATTGTTGGTGAAGAGATAGCCCGACTTCTGGCAGCCGCCTTCGTCATGGAAGTGTTCTACCCGGACTGGCTTGCCAACCCACTCCTTGTATTGAAGAAGAACAACAAGTGGCGCATGTGTATCGACTACACTAGCCTTAAGCAAGCTTGCCCCTAGGTTCCGTTTGCCTTGCCTCGGATAGATCAAGTGATTGACTCCACAACTAGATGAGAGCTGCTATCCCTCCTTGATGCCTATTCTGGCTACCACCAGATCAAGCTGAACCTGGCCGATCGGCTGAAGACCGCCTTCACCACACCATTCGGAGCCTTCTGCTACCTGACCATGACGTTAGGCTTGAGAAATGTCGGCGCCATGTTTCAGTGTTGCATGCAAAAGGGCCTCCTCAAGCAACTCGGCGGAAATGCCCACGTCTATGAGACGACATTGTGGTGAAGACGGAGAAGCGCGGCACCCTCCTGGAGGATCTCAAGGAGACCTTTGATAATCTACGTTGTTTTCAAATCAAGCTCAACCCAGAGAAGTGTGTCTTCAAAGCCCCAGCTAGCCAGCTCCTTGGATTCCTTTTCTCTGAACGCGGCATCGAGTGCAATCCTGTGAAGATCAAGGTCATTGAGCGGATGGATTGACCCACCCAGCTGCGCAGCGTCCAAAAGTTCACCGGGTGCTTGGCATCTCTCTGCCGGTTCATCAGTCGGCTGGGCGAAAAGGCTCTTCCCCTGTACCAGCTAATGAAGAAAACCACTCACTTCGAGTGGAATGACAAGGAGGATGAGGATTTCCTCCAGCTCAAGAAAACAACGTCGCATGTCCTGGCGGCTCCGGCTGCTAAGGAGCCCATGCTCCTCTACATCACCGCCACCAGCCGCGTGGTCAGCACCGTGATCGTGGTTGAACGCCCAGAAGATGGCAAGGCACAGCCAGTCCAGAGGCCTGTCTACTACCTGAGTGAGTTGCTGTCGGCCTCCAAGCAGAACTACCCCCACTACCAAAAAATGTGTTACGGCGTGTACTTTGCCGCCAACAAGGTCAAGCAGTACTTTCAAGAGCACTCCATCACGGTCGTCTGCACTACCCCACTTGCCGAGATTATAGGCAACAGAGATGCATCAGGCCGGGTGGCAAAGTGGTCCATTGATCTAGCTCCCCACACCAGCGCCGCACCGCCATCAAGTCCCAAGCGATGGCTGACTCCCTCGTTGACTGGACTGAAACCCAGTACCTGCCGCTAGCGCCGGATTCCACACATTGGCGGATGCACTTTGATGGCTCGAGATGCGCACCGATTTGGGAGCCGACATCGTCCTCACCTCTCCCAAAGGCGACAAGCTCAGATACACACTGCAAATCCACTTTGCCGCCTCCAACAACGTGGCCGAGTATGAGGCACTCTTCCATGGACTCCAACTGGCCAAAGAAATCAGCATCTGTCGAGTGCTATGCTATGGCGACTCGGACTTGGTGGTCCAGCAATCGTCTGGCGACTGGGATGCCAAGGATGCAAACATGGCAAGCTACCACTTCCTCGTCCAGTAGATGAGTGGGTACTTTGACGGGTGTGAGTTTCTTCATGTGCCACGGGCAAGCAGATGCCCTGGCACGGATTGGCTCCACCCGTTAGGCCATATCAGCCGGCCCCTCCAGTGCTTGTGCAAGCCGTCTATCAAGCCTTCACCAGAATCAGAGTCCATCTTCGTTCCGACTGACCCTAGAATAGTCGGATCCGGCTTAGGGACTACAACTGTCGGCGCGGGGACTTCGGCAGGCAGCCCAGCGACTGCAGCACTCGCACCCGGCCCGGAGACTTCACAACCCGGCCCAGGGGCTGCAGCAGTCGGCCCGGGGACTTCGGCAGGCAGCTCGGGGCCTGCAGGAGTCGCACCTGGCCCGAGGACTTCAGAACCCGGCCCGGGGGCTGCGGCAGCCGGCCCGAGGACTTAAACGATGCAGCAAGCGACGGCCGACTCCAACCCGCTGCCTCCCAACCCTACCGCCCTGGTACCAGTGGTCGTGATGACAGTGATAGAAGAACCATCTTGGGCGCAGCCCATCCTCAACTTCCTGGTGAGCAGAGAACTACCAGCCGACGAGATTTTGGCCCGGCAAGTGCAATGCCGGGCAGCAGCATGCACAATAGTGAACAGAGAGCTTGTTAGGCGCAGCGTGACTAGCGTCTTCCGGCGCTGCGTAGAGCCAGAGAAGGGCAGAGCAATCCTTAGAGACATCCAGCAAGGCGAATGCGGCCACCATGCGGCCTCCAGATCCCTTGTCGCCAAAGCTTTCTGCCATGGATTCTTCTGGCCAATTGCTTTAGACGACACCAAGGATTTGGTCAAGAAGTGCAAAGGGTGCCAACAATTCAGCTCCAAGCAACATCTGCCGGCTTCTGCGCTCAAGACCATCCCCCTCACTTGGTCGTTTGCCGTCTGGGGCTAGACATGGTGGTCCCATTCAAGACAGCACGCGCCCGCATGACCCATCTGCTTGTCGCCATGGACAAATTCACCAAGTGGATTGAAGCAAAGCCAATCAAGAAGCTAAAACGGTCCAACTGTTGTGTGATACGTCTCCAACGTATCTATAATTTTTGATTGTCCCATGCTATTATATTATCTGCTTTGGATGTTTAATGGGCTTTAATATGCTCTTTTATATTATTTTTGGGACTACCCTATTAACCGGAGGCCCAGTGCCAGTTTCTGTTTCTTTTCCTATTTCAGTGTTTTGGAGATAAGGAAATCAAACGGAGTCCAAATGGAATGAAACTTTTGCGATGATCTTTCTTGGACCAAAAGGAATCTAGAAGACTTGGACTTGAAGTCTGGAGCGCCGCGAGGCGGCCACGAGGCAGGAGGGCGCGCCCAGGGGGGTAGACATGCCCCCCACCCTCGTGGGCCCTATGGAGCTCCACCGACCTATTTCGTCTGCCTATATATACCCTTATACCCTAAAACCATCATACAGAGCCACGAAATAAATATTCCACCGCCGCAGCTCTCTGTACGCATGAGATCCCATCTTGGGGCCTTTTCTGGCGCTTTGCCGGAGGGGGAACCGATCACGGAGGGCTTCTACATCAACACCATAGCCTCTCCGATGAAGCGTGAGTAGTTTACCTCAGAGCTTCGGGTCCATAGTTATTAGCTAGATGGAATCTTCTCTCTCTTCGTTTCTCAATACAAAGTTCTCCTCAATGTTCTTGGAGATCTATTCGATGTAATATTCTTTTGCGGTGTGTTTGTAGAGATCCGATTAATTGTGGATTTATGATCAAGTTTATCTATGAAAAATATTTGATTTTTCTCTGAATTCGTATATGCATGATTTGATATCTTTGCAAGTCTCTTCGAATTATCGTTTTAGTTTGGCCTACTAGATTGATCTTTCTTGCAATGGGAGAAGTGCATGGCTTTTGGTTCAATCTTGCGGTGTCCTTTCCTAGTGACAGTAGGGGCAGCAAGGCACGTACTGTATTGTTGCCATCGAGGATACAAAGATGGGGTTTATATCATATTGCTTGAGTTTATCCCTCTACATCATGTCATCTTGCCTAATGCATTACTCTGTTCTTATGAACTTAATACTCTAGATGCATGCTGGATAGCGTTTGATGTGTGGAGTAATAGTAGTAGATGCAGTCGTTTCGGTCTACTTGACACGGACGTGATGCCTATGTTCATGATCATGCCTAGATATTCTCATAATTATGCGCTTTTCTATAAATTGCTCGACAGTAATTTGTTCACCCACCGTAATAGATGTTATCTTGTGAGAAGCCACTAGTCAAACCTATGGCCCCCGGGTCTATTTTCCATCATATAAGTTTCCAATCTACAATCTTAGTTTCCTTTTATTTTATTTTGCAGTCTTTACTTTCCAATCTATACAACAAAAATAGCAAAATATTATCTTGGTATCTTTATCAGATCTCACTTTTGTGATTGGACTTGAAGGGATTGACAACCCCTTTATCGCGTTGGTTGCAAGGTTCTTGATTGTTTGTGCAGGTACTAGCTGACTTGTGCGTAGTCTCCTACTAGATTGATACCTTGGTTCTCAAAAACTGAGGGAAATGCTTATGCTACTTTGCTGCAGCACCCTTTCCTCTTCAAGGGAAAACCAACGCATGCTCAAGAGGTAGCACTATGACCTTCATCGCAGATATCACTGTCCGGTACGGTGTACTGCACAGCATCATCACCGACAATGGCACAAACTTTGCCAAAGGCGCCTTGGCCCATTTCCGCGCGATGCAGGGGATCCGACTGGACTTAGCGTCCATTGCTCATTCGCAGTCAAACGGCCAGGTCGAGCGAGCAAACTTCCTCATCTTGTCCGGCATCAAGCCCCGACTGGTCGAGCTGCTGGAGCGCTCGGCCGGCTGAAGTATCGAAGAGCTTCCGGCCGTCCTCCGGAGTCTCTGTACAACGCCAAACAAAGCAACCAACTTCACTCCCTTCTTCCTCGTGTACGGGGCCGAGGCCGTCATCCCAACAGACATTGAGTTTGACTCGCCTCGCATCACCATGTACACAGGAAGAGGGCCGGCTGCTAGCACTCAGCCGGTCCGTGATCTTCCAGTAGGGCCTGCGTCACTACCACAGTCGGAAGGTCAATACATGATCTTTCGGCGAGGGGGACCTTGTGCTTCGGCTGATCCAGCGAACAGCCGGCCAGCACAAGCTCTCGGCCCCTTGGGAAGGGCCCTTCATCATTAGTAAAGTCCTGGGAAACGACTCCTACTACCTCATCGACGCGCAGAAGCCCAGGGCATGCAAGAGGGACGATTCCGGCAAGGAAATAGCGCGCCCATGGAATGCAAATCTCCTCCGAAGATTTTACAGTTAAAGCAGTATGTACCACGCTACCTTTTGTATTAAGAGCAAAGACAACGGGTCCCCTGAGAAGCACTCGGGGGCTACCCTTTTTATCTATGATAAGATTATGGTTGTGAATGCATTATTTCATTCCTCCGCCCGGCACCGGGTCCGACCAGTCGGCCCGGGGGCTCGCCGCCTTGTGCTATGTTGATATCACCTGCGGTCCGACAAGTACTATGCCGACACCTAGGCCCTCTCTTGCCTTAAGCCATAGCTCGCAGAGCTACTCTCCGGCTGGCAAGAGCTAAAGGCAGGAAACGATGTCTACATGAAAAATGACTAAGGAAAAACATCAGCATAGGCCAAGCCGGCTCCTTGCCTCACCATCTGGCTACTAAGCAGCCGGCCGGCCGACTTCTCGCTTGAATAGCTACATATTAGGCAGTCGAAGTACTTGTCTATCCTAAACGGCCAAGTCCCTGAACCAGCTAGAGACCGCAGAGCGGCTATCCGACTGGCAGGGCGGCAGCCAAATGAAGGCGGCAAAGGAAAAAAGCCAAAAAGAACAGAAAAGCAAAACCAAGCTAGAACCCGACAAAGCACAAACTTGTGCGAGAATAATTTATGTACATAGCAAAAGGCTTATAGCCAATATTCAATAGAGTTTGAAATAACACCCCCAGCGGGTGGAACTGTGTGAATTGAACTTTCGTTCAAGAGATTACAAAAAGGAAAGATAAAACGGCCGCCTAGGCCAGAGGATCAGCAGGAGGATCAGACTGGTCGTTGGAGCAGAGGCGTCGGGTGGTGGAGCGGCCGACTGGTGGGTCTCGGCCTGGTCGGCATCGGCAGTAGTCAGCGCGGCATCTCACGGCTCCCTGGTCGAGGCCTGATCAGGCTGAGGCTGGCTGCTCGCTCCGTCGTCCGGTGCGATGTCTTCGCCGTCCTCGTCCTCTTCATCGTCGCCCTCATCGCTGGAGGCGATTTCCTCCGCTGAATCCTCTCCCACCTCTGGGTCCACGCCAAACCAGTTGGGCAGCCCCTCAACACCATCTTCATCCAGCTCCGGGATGAAGACGGAGGTGTCAGCGTACTTATTGATTGCTGCCGCACGATGGGTGAGATCGCGGCTCACTGCCTACAGCTCCGGCCCGGCCTCCTGCCGAAAGGTGGCCAGCTAGGCCAGATCCAGCCCCGGGTATCAAGCCTTGACAAACTCCAAGGCCGTCCGAGTGCCTGTCCAAGCAGCGGCTCCCTTCCAAGCTTCGAAGCACCCGATGGCCGCCTCCAGCCAGTCAGCAGTCCGGCTGGGGGTACGGGGGACTGAGCGTCCGGCTAGAGGGCGGCCAACACATGTGCCCCGACACGCTGCAGGCGGCAGAGTGTGCGATGAGCCAGTTGCAGACACGTTTTGAGAGCCAGAAGCTGCTCACCAAGATTGCGCGGAGTGTTCGGCGGAATGTCGATGCCCGCCCTCCTCCATTGGTCGCACCGCGCCTCGATGGCCTTGCTGACGGCGAAGAATGACCGGGAAAGAATTCTGCACAAAAAGAAAAACCAAGAGCATTAGAAGCCAGATGCCGGCTCCTGCAGCAGCTGGCAGATATGGAAATGAGGAAGCAACTTACCATCAATCATATCCTCGATTTCACCATAGCCGTCGGACAGGAACTTCTCCCTCTCGCCCCAGTTTGAGCGCTAAGTCTCGTACTCGGCCTTGAGGAGGGTCTCGCTCTCCTTCACCTTCTGGACCTCCGCCTGGTGCTTCGCTGCCTGGTCCACCAGCTCCTTTGCCAGTCGGTCGCATTCCTGGGCGGCTTGGCTGCGCTCCTGCTCCTTGGTGTTGAGCACGGACTCAACCTCGCCCAGGCGCTTTCGCAGATCAGCGGCGGCCTCTGCCAAGACAAGGAAAAAGAAAATGTCAACACCAACCAAAAACAAGTAGTTGTCAGGAGATCCGGCTCGATTGCTCAGGAGTCGGCCCGAATCTCAGGGCCTACACCCAGCGGGTGCGCTGACGCGCCCCCACGGAAAAGAAGAAAAAGTACTTACTTTGCTTCTGATTCAGATCAGTGGTCCGCTTGGCCAGCTCCTGGTTCTGGGAGTTGTAGGCGGGCACACGAAGGTTGTGGTAGTCCTACAACAAAGACAACAGAAGAAAAAAGATCTCAACACTCAAAGCGCACCTTGAAGTTCTGAGCCGCCTGCTCAGCAGCCGGCCCGGAACTCAGAGGCTACACCTAGTGGGTGCGCTAGCGCGCACCCACGGAATTTCACTAGAATTGAAAAACAAGAAGCAAATAGTGTACCCGGACGGCCGACCACGTTGCCAAGAACTCCCGCATGGATTGCTGGAGAGTGGCACCTTAGGTGTTGAACCGGGCCAGGACATCCTTGTTGGGGAACGTAGTAATTTCAAAAAAAAATTCCTATGCACACGCAGGATCATGGTGATGCATAGAAACGAGAGGGGAGAGTGTTGTCCACATACCCTCGTAGACCGAAAGCGGAAGCGTTATGCCAACGTGGTTGATGTAGTCGTACGTCTTCATGATCAACCGATCCTAGTACCAAAAGTACGGCACCTCCATGATATGCACACGTTTGGCTCGGTGATGTCCCACGAACTCACGATCGAGCAGAGTGTTGAGGGAGAGCTTCGTCAGCATGATGGTGTGACGATGGTGATGATGAAGCTACCGGTGCAGGGATTCGCCTAAGCACTGCAAAGATATTACCGAGGTTGATTATGGTGGAGGGGGGCACCGCACACGGCTAAGAGATCAATGATCAACTTGTGTGTCCAGAGGTGCCCCCCTGCCCCCGTATATAAAGGAGCAAGGGGGAGGCCGGCCGGCCCTAGGGGGCGCGCCAGGAGGAGGACTCCTCCTCCTAGTAGGAGTATGACTCCCCTCTTTCCTACTCCTACTAGGAGGGGGAAGGAAGGCGGAGAGGGAGAAGGAAATTAAGGGGGGCGCCGCCCCCCCTCTCATAGTCCAATTCGGACCAGAGGGGGAGGCGTGCGTCGCCTGCCCTAGGACAACCATTTCTCTCTCCACTAAGGCCACTAAGGCCCATTATTTCTCCTGGGGGGTTCCGGTAACCCTTCACTACTAGGGAAAACCCTAGCAGTAGCGCTGGTTTTGTGCTCACTAGTAGCGCGGGTAGGCGCGCTACTAATAAGGTGCTACAGCTATTGCTTAGCAGTAACGCGTGCCCGCACGCGCTACTGCTAGGACAAATAGCCGCAGCGTTTGTTCAGTACCACGCTACTGCTAAGGTAACTACTTGCAGCATGTTTTCTGTCCATCGCTAAAAGTATTTTTTTTATTTTTTTATTTTTAGTTTATTTATGCGCCATCGTACAAATATTGGTACAATACCAGTTATGAGGTTTACATCATTATGTCCATAACAGTGTGTCAAATGAAGGTGGATTAGGTTCAAGTGGAGGCAATATGTGGTGCATGTCAAAAGTATACTACTAATCCAAACTTGATCTAGTTTGGACTAGTAGTACTTTCGATGTGCACCACATGTTGCCTCCACTTGAATCTAATCCGCCAGCACAAGCTATTTAATCATCATGATAGTCATTACCACCAACAGTATTTACTTAATCACCACTAACACTAGCTAATAATAATCATCATAGTCATTACCACCAACACTAGCTATTTTATCATCATAGTAATAGTGTAGCACATCATCATCCTCAAACTCATTTCTATCTAGCTAATCACTCCTGCTGCTCTCTCTTAGGTAAAATAACATAAAACATGTATAGCTCTCCTCCTTGATCAAGCTGGAGCATGCAGATGAACCTGTCTCCTAATCATGGGTAGCGCATCTGTTTGCTACCCCCTAGTACTTCTCTGCGCTCCCCCATCACATATTTGGTCCAGTCTTGCACTATTAAGCATCCGTCGCTAATATTGAATGCACTAAAGTAATCTATAGGATATCTTGGCCGTAAGCTGATAATACTCATGGTACCTTTAGTCTCGATCCCATAAGGCACAACATTCATCGGGAGTCCCTGTTGAAGAACATCGTATGGTAACATACTTAGCAATGAAGTTTAGCTTCAAAAATAATGTTTGGAAAAGATGCACTGATGACAAATAGTAAAAATCTTACCATCCTTCCTAAATAGATGTGACCGTAGTTCATTACGAACACTATTGGTCGCACATTTTCAGTACTAACATTTCTAAATGCAGGAAGAAAATTTGTCTTGACAGTATCAAGATCCTCAAGCCATGAAACACAATGATTGAGCTCCTCGCAGTTGAGTTCAGCCCCAGGACAGTATACGGTCATGTCTACCAAGCGCTGGACGTGTTTGCTTGCACCGAAATAAGCTGACAATACAAATTAGTTGTCAACTATTTTTGAATAAACAATATCAAAGATGTAAATATGGTTGAGAAACTTACATAATGGTATAACTGGAGGCGTCTGCACATCGACCCAGATGTCGGTATTACCTTTAATATCATCTTCCGGACGAATATCAAAGGTGATAACCATATCGGGCTCAAATGCATAAGTCTTGCATAGTGCTCGCCATGTTTTGCATCCAAAATAGGTGTAGTCGTCTGAATTGTATAATTTTGCATGGAAAATATAACCATGCTCGGTCTTCAAGTAAACTTTATTTTCCTCCGTACTATGACTGAAACCTATCTTATCCAATACAAAAACTCTTGCATGGCAGGGGATACGCTAGTAGAATAGTAAAAAAATATAAGTTGAAGCAAATGAAGCAGATGTCATGCTTAATTACGAAAAAAGACTTGTCGTTGTGACTTACTATATCCACTTCGAAGTTCTCGTCCAGCTTGATGCTGAAGCGCCTATCATCATCTAGGAAGATTCCATCACACAGGTTGCGCTCGTCTTCGCAGTATTTGCAAATACCGAAATCCTTTTCGTCGTCAGACATTTCCTATGTTCATAGTTAAAACATTAAGTGAAAATCGATCGAAGACAACTACCAAGATACTCAACACACAAATCCGGGGCACTCGGTATTTCCTACATATTCTGGCACAAGTCATGCCAAAATTCACGGAAAAATCCGGCATGACCTTTGCTAAAATAGGACATATCGAGCGCCTGAAATTTGCCGGAACGGAAATGAATCAACACTCCGTCAAAACATAGGCCACTCGGAGGTGTAACCTGCAAACATGACCGGCCACTTGGATATTGAGCAACACAAGATATACATTTCAAAATATCTTATAGGACTCAAATTAGCATGCATTCAATAAGCAAAAGTAAATCATCTCATGCGTTCGTACATCGTCGAATATTATCACTAATACATCACGAATAGTGTCATACATATAACATCACTAATACAACTAAAACCCTAGCACATGACGGGTATCGGCGCGGGCGGTGGACACCCACAGAGAAGGAACCATCACGGGATCATAGATCTAGTAAGATCCCCGGAGAACCTGCCAGGTATTGGAGAACGACATGTGCTCCAACGCAAACAAGTAGCGACGGACGTGCGCGTCTTCCTCACTGACACGGTGATGCACCACCTCCGCGGAGTCCTCGAGCCTCTGGATCATCACTGGCCCACGCGACCGCCACCAAAGAAGGTTCGGGTCAACGACAGGCTGCCTCCTCACCAACCTGCGCCCCCCGGTAGGTAGCGCCTCCCAGTACCACCCCGGCGGAGCCCAGTCCCGGACATGGCCGATCTGGTCAAGCAGGTGTCATCCTCCGCCGACTCGACGACAAGGATGCGGGATAGGCATCGTCCACGTCGAGGCGGGAAAAATTGCTTTAACTAAAAAATAGAAACAAGATCTTACTAACTAGTTCTATTAATTCAACTAGTTCTTACTAAAAATAAACTTACTATAAATAAAAATATTCTAGTACCTAACTAGTACCTAGTTCTTACTAACTAATTAGTACCTAGGAACTACTGCCCTAATTACCATCTAATTTGATGAACCTATAGGGGTGGAAAGTGGTAGCGGATATTTCAATTATCCAACTATAAAGTGAAATAAGTGGTCAAATTTTACTCGTTTTATGATTCATCTTAGAAATTTGATTCGTTTTCACCCTTACACGAAGCGTAACTCATTTGAGCCGCATCCGCATCCGATTTGTTTCCACTCTTACATGAACCCTAACTAATTTGATGCAACTAAAATATAAAGAAAACCTGTGCAGAGGTAGGGGAGAGGGAGGAGCGGGCGTGCTCACCTCGGGTGCCTGTGATGAGGGAGGGGCAGGGCGGCGTCGAGGTCGGGGTCGGGGCTCGGGCGCGCGGCGGATGGCGGCCGGCGTCGAGGTCGGGGTCGGGGCGGCGTCCGGGGCGGCGTTGAGGTCGAGGGCGGGGGCGGCGTTGAATCTGGGGTCGGGGCGGCGTAGAGGGTGCGGAGAGCGCGCGGCGGTCGACGGGCGACGGCGGCGGCGAGAGTGGAGAGAGTTGGATTTGGGGGAAGTGGCCACGTGGGAAAGGGCGAACCCCGTGGTTAAGTCAGAAGTAGCAGTAGCCCGTTCCAGGAAAAGCACTGCTGCTATCTTAGCTACAGCGCGTTCTGTGATACACGCTACTGCTACTCCTTTCTCTTTTTTCCCCTTTTTCATTTAGTTTTCTTCACATTTTATTTTTTTTCTTTCACCTTATTCTATTTCTTTCATTTTCAATTACCTTTCCATTTAATTTTATAACCTTTAGCAGTAGCGAGTTTATATTAAAACGCGCTGCTACAAATAAAGTAGCGGTAGCGTGGTTCGTCATAGATCGCGACTACTATGTGTAGCCTATCGGCTAAGCCGTGGGAATTTTAGTAGTAACGTGCTTACAGCGAGACGCGCTACTGCTAGATCTTTATCTGCAGCGCGGTTTCCTTAGGCGCGCTACTGCTAATTAGCAACAGCGTGCTTTTTTGACCCACGCTACTGCTAAAGTTCTGTGTATAAGGTTTTCCCTAGTAGTGCTTTGGTACTCCGGTTTTCTCCGAAACCACCCGGAACACTTCTGGTGTCCGAATATAGTCTTCCAATATATCAATCTTTACGTCTCGACCATTTCGAGACTCCTCGTCATGTCCGTGATCATATCCGGGACTTGGAACTACCTTCGGTACATCAAAACACAAAACCTCATAATACCGATCGTCACCGAACTTTAAGCGTGCGGACCCTACGGGTTCGAGAACTATGTAGACATCACCGAGACACGTCTCCAGTCAATAACCAATAGCAGAACCTGGATGCCCATATTGGCTCCCACATATTATACGAAGATCTTTATCGGTCAAACCGCATAACAACATACGTTGTTCCCTTTGTCATCGGTATGTTACTTGCCCGAGATTCGATCGTCGGTATCTCAATACCTAGTTCAATCTCGTTACCGGAAATTCTCTTTACTTGTTCCGTAATACATCATCCTGCAACTAACTCATTACTTACAATGCTTGCAAGGCTTATAGTGATGTGCATTACCGAGTGGGCCCAGAGATACCTCTCCGACAATCGGAGTGACAAATCCTAATCTCGATATATGCCAACTCAACAAGTACCTTCGGAGACACCTGTAGAGCACCTTTATAATCACCCAGTTACATTGTGACGTTTGGTAGCACACAAAGTGTTCCTCCGGTAATCGGGAGTTGCATAATCTCATAGTCATAGGAACATGTATAAGTCATGAAGAAAGCAATAGCAATAAACTAAACGATCATTGTTCTAAGCTAACGAGTGGGTCTTGTCCATCACATCATTCTCCTAATGATGTGATCCTATTCATCAAATGACAACACATGTCTATGGTCAGGAAACATAACCATCTTTGATAAACAAGCTAGTCAAGTAGAGGCATAATAGGGACACTATGTTTTGTCTATGTATTCACACATGTATCAAGTTTGCAGTTAATACAATTCTAGCATGAATAGTAAACATTTATCATGAAATAAGGAAATAAATAATAACTTTATTATTGCCTCTAGGGCATATTTCCTTCAGTCTCCCACTTGCACTAGAGTCAATAATCTAGATCACATCGCCATGTGATTTAACATCAATAGTTCACATCACCATGTGATTAACACCCATAGTTCACATCATCATGTAACCAACACCCAAAGGGTTTACTAGATTCAATAAGCTAGTTCACATTGCTATGTGATTAACACCCAAAGAGTAATAAGGTGTGATCATGTTTTGCTTGTGAGAGAAATTTAGTCAACGGGTCTGCCACATTCAGATCCGTATGTATTTTGCAGATTTCTATGTCTACAATGCTCTGCATGGAGCTACTCTAGCTAATTGCTCCACTTTCAATATGTGTGTGGATGTGACTTAGAGTCATCCAGATCAGTGTCAAAGCTTGCATCGACGTAACTCTTTACGACAAACTCTTTATCACCTCCATAACCGAGAAATATTTCCTATTCTTCTAAGGATAATTTTGACCGCCGTGCAGTGATCTACTCCTAGATCAAAAATGTACTCCCTTGCCAAACTTAGGGCAGGGTATACAATAGGTCTGGTACACAGCATGGCATACTTTATAGAACCTATGCCTGAGGCATAGGGAATGACTTTCGTTCTCTCTCTATCTTCTGTCGTGATCGGGCTTTGAGTCTTACTCAACTTCACACCTTGCAACACAGGCAGGAACTCTTTCTTTGACTGTTCCATTTTGAACTACTTCAAAAAACTTGTCAAGGTATGCACTCAAAAACTTATCAATCATCTTGATCTATCTCTATAGATCTTGATGCTCAATATGTAAGCAGATTCACCGAGGTCTTTCTTTGAAAACCTCCTTTCAAACACTCCTTTATGCTTTCTAGAAAATTCTACATCATTTTTGATCGTCGATATGTCATTCACATATACTTGCCAGAAAGGTTGTAGTGCTCCCACTCACTTTATTATAAATACAGGCTTTACCACAAGTCTGTATAAAACTATATGCTTTGATCAACTCATCAAAGCGTATATTCCAACTCCGAGATGCTTGCACAAGTCCAAAGATGGATTGCTGGTGCTTTGCACACTTTGTTAGCATCTTTAGGATCGACAAAACCTTCTGGTTGCATCATATACAACTCTTCTTTAAGGAATCCATTAAGGAATGCAGTTAAGTTTATCCATTTGCCAGATTTCATAAAATGCAGCAATTGCTAACATGATTCGGACATCCTTAAGCATCGCTACGAGTGAGAAAAAACTCATCGTAGTCAACACCTTGAACTTGTCGAAAAACTTTTGCGACAATTCGAGCTTTACAGATAGTAACACTACTATCAGCGTCCGTCTTCCTCTTGAAGATCCATTTTATTCTCTATGGCTTGCGGATCATCGGGGAAGTCAACCAAAGTCCATACTTTGTTGTATACATGGATTCCATCTCAGATTTCATGGCCTCAAGCCATTTCGCGGAATCTGGGCTCATCATCGCTTCCTCATAGTTCGTAGGTTCGTCATGGTCAAGTAACATGACCTCTAAAACAGGATTCTATACCACTTTGGTGCGGACCTTACTCTGGTTGACCTACGAGGTTCGGTAGTAACTTGATCTGAAGTTACATGATTATCATCATTAGCTTCCTCACTAATTGGTGTAGGAGTCACAGGAACAGATTTCTGTGATGAACTACTTTCAAATAAGGGAGTAGGTACAGTTACCTCATCAAGTTCTACTTTCCTCCCACTCACTTCTTTCGAGAGAAATTCCTTCTCCAGAAAGGATCCATTCTTAGCAACAAAGATCTTGCCTTCGGATCTGTGATAGAAGGTGTACCCAACAGTCTCCTTTGGGTATCCTATGAAGACACAATTCTACGATTTGGGTTTGAGCTTATCGGGATGAAACTTTTTCATATAAGCATCACAACCCCAAACTTTAAGAAATGACAACTTTGGTTTCTTGCCAAACCACAGTTCATATGGTGTCATCTCAACGGATTTAGATGGTGCCCTATTTAATGTGAATGCAGTTGTCTCTAATGCATAACCCCAAAACAGTAGTGGTAAATCGGTAAGAGATATCATAGATACACCATATCTAATAAAGTACGGTTACGATGTTCGGACACACCATTACGCTATGGTGTTCCAGGTGGCGTGTGTTGTGAAACTATTCCGCATTGTTTCAAATGAAGACCAAACTCATAACTCAAATATTCTCCTCCACGATCAGAACGTAGAAACTTTATTTTTTCTGTTACGATGATTTTCCACTTCACTCTGAAATTATATGAACTTTTCAAATGTTTCAGACTTATGTTTCATCAAGAAGATATACCCATATCTGCTCAAATCATCTGTGAAGGTTAGAAAATAACGATACCCGCTGCGAGCCTCAATATTCATCGGACCACATACATCAGTATGTATGATTTCCAACAAATCTGTTGCTCACTCCATTGTTCCAGAGAACAGCGTTTTAGTCATCTTGACCAAGAGGCATGGTTCGCAAGCATCAAGTGATTCATAATCAAGTGATTCCAAAAGCCCATCAGCATGGAGTTTCTTCATGCTCTTTACACCAATATGACCTAAACGGCAGTGCGACAAATAAGTTGCACTATCATTATTAACTTTGCATCTTTTGGCTTCAATATTATGAATATGTGTATCACTACGATCGAGATCCAACGAACCATTTTCATTGGGTGTGTAACCATAGAAGGTTTTATTCATGCAAACAGAACAACAATTATTCTCTAACTTAAATGAATAACCGTATTGCAATAAAGATGATCAAATCATATTCATGCTCAACGCAAACACCAAATAACACTTATTTAGGTTCTGCACTAATTCCGAAAGTATAGGGAGTGTGCGATGATGATCATATCAATCTTGGAACCACTTCCAACTCACATCGTCACTTCACCCTTAACTAGTCTCTGTTCATTCTGCAACTCCCATTTCAAGTTACTAATCATAGCAACTGAACTAGTATCAAATACCGAGGGGTTTCTATAAACACTAGTAAAGTACACATCAATAACATGTATATCCAATATACCTTCGTTCACTTAGCCATCCTTCTTATCCGTCAAGTATCTAGGGTAGTTCTGCTTCCAGTGACCAGTCCTTTTGCAGTATAAGCACTCAGTCTCAGGCTTAGGTCCAAACTTGGGCTTCTTCACTTGATCAGCAACTTGCTTGGCGTTCTTCTTCAAGTTCCCCTTCTTTCCTTTGCCCTTTTTCCTTGAAACTAGTGGTATTGTTAACCATCAACACTTGATGCTCTTTCTTGATTTCTACCTTCGCCGGTTTCAGCATCGCGAAGAGCTCGGGAATTACTTTCGTCATCCCTTGCATATTATAGTTCATCACGAAGTTCTATTAACTTGGTGATAGTGACTAGAGAACTTTGTCAATTACTATCTTATCTGGAAGATTAACTCCCACTTGATTCAAGTAATTGTAGTACTCAGACAATCTGAGCACATGCTCTCTGGTTGAGCTATTCTCCTCCATCTTATAGGCAAAGTACTGTCAGAGGTCTCATACCTCTCAACATGGGCATGAGTATGAAATACCAATTTCAACTCTTGGATCATCTTATATGCTTCGTGGCGTTCAAAACAATTCTTTCAAGTCCTGGTTCTAAGCTGTAAAGCATGGTGCACTTAAACTGTCAAGTAGTCATCATATCGAGCTTGCCAAATGTTCATAGCGTTTGCATCTGCTCCTACAATAGTTCTGTCACCTAGCGGTGCATCAAGGACATAATACTTCTGTGCAGCAATGAGGTTAATCCTCAGATCACGGACCAAGTCCGCATCATTGCTACTATTTTTCAACTTAGTTTTCTCTAGGAACATATCAAAACATAAACGGCGAGCAGCAATGCGAGCTATTAATCTACAACATAGATATGCTAATACTATCAGGACTAAGTTCATGATAAATTAAAGTTCAATTGATCATATTACTTAAGAACTCCCACTTAGATAGACATCCCTCGAGTCATCTAAATGATCACGTGATCCAAATCAACTAAACCATGTCCGATCATCACGTGAGATGGAGTAGTTTTCAATGGTGAACATCACTATGTTGATCATATCTACTATATGATTCACGTTCGACCTTTCAGTCTCCAGTGTTCCGAGGCCATATCTGCATATGCTAGGCTCGTCAAGTTTAACCCGAGTATTCTGCATGTGCAAAAACTGGCTTGCACCCGTTGTATGTGAACGTAGAGCTTACCACACCCGATCATCATGTGGTGTCTCGGCACGACGAACTTTCGCAATGGTGCATACTCAGGGAGAACACTTATACCTTGAAATTTAGTGAGAGATCATCTTATAATGCTACCATTGATCTAAGCAAAATAAGATGCATAAATGATAAACATCACATGCAATCAATATAAGTGATACGATATGGCCTTCATCATCTTGTGCCTATGATCTCCATCTCCGAAGCACCATCATGAGCACCATCATCACCGGCGCGACACCTTGATCTCCATCGTAGCATCGTTGTCGTCTCGCCAACTATTGCTTCTACTATTATCGCAAACGCTTAGTGATAAAGTAAAGCAATTACAGGGCGATTGCATTGCATACAATAAAGCGACAACCATATGTGTCACGCCCAAGATGCGACCCTATCCTAAAGGAACTCGAAGGTCCCACCAAGGATAGAAGCGCATCTTGAAGACGCTTTTGCAAGGTGGATATCATTACATTAACATTACATAATAGATGGGGATACATGCAAAAGGCATACAATGCCACACGAATACAACAATACATCATATGCAAGATCAACATCCGACTAAGGATGAAACATAAACAGAAGCATCAAACGACATCCACCCTGCTAGCCCAGGCTGCTGACCTGGAACCTATCCCCTGATCGAAGCAGAAGAAGAACTCCAAACAAGCAAACATCACTCTCGCGTCAGAATCATCGCATAACCTGTACCTGCAACTGTTGTTGTAGTAATCTGTGAGCCACGAGGACTCAGCAATCCCATTACCATGGGTATCAAGACTAGCAAAGCTTAATGGGAAAGGAAGGGGTAAAGTGGTGAGGTTGCAGCAGCGGCTAAGCAAGTATGGTGGCTAACCAACGCAAATAAGAGCGAGAAGAGAGCAAGCGGAACGGTCGTCATCTAGTAATGATCAAGAGGTGATCCTGAACACCTACTTAGACAAGCACGGTGCTCTAGTTTGGACCAACACTTAGACAAGCATTGGCTCGGGGGGGGCTATAATAAAGATGACCCTTGGGTTAATTACTCCCAAGGGAAAAGTAGGTGGTGGTGAGGCAAATGGTAAAACCAAGGTTGGGCCTTGCTGGAGGAGTTTTATTCAAAGCGAACTGTCAGGGGGGTCCCATAAATCACCCGACCGCGTAAGGAACGCAAAATCTGGGAACATAATACCAGTATGACAGAAACTAGGGCAGCAAGAGTGGAACAAAACACCAGGCATAAGGCCGAGCCTTCCACCCTTTACCAAATATATAGATGCATTAATTAAATAAGAGATATTGTGATATCCCAACAAAACCCTGTCCACCAAGGAGCAATCTTCAACTTCACCTGCAACTAGCAACGCTATAAGAGGGGCTGAGCAAAAGCGGTAACATAGCCAAACAACGGTTTACTAGGAAGGGTGTCAAAGGTTAGAGGTTCATGGCAATTTGGGAGGCTTGAAGAACAAGTTATAGGAAGCGCAGCAAAGCGATAGAACGAAGCAACTAGCATAGCAATGATAGTAGTGAGATCCAGGATAACGGTCATCTTTCCTAAAATCCCGCAAGGAAGAAGAACGAGTCCGTGAAGAAGATGAAGCCACGAAGACGAACCAAGCGAAGACGAACGAATCCTCACGATCGCAACGAAACGGGAACTATCGAGAAGAAGCTCACAACATAGTAAACACACCACACATAGACAAGACATGATGCACAACCAAGCATGATGCATGACAAAGCTACATGAGGCTACTCATGGCAAGAGACGAAGCAAACGAGAGCAACACATCAAGGCAAGTTTAAATGAGGCTTGGAACAACATATAACAAATCCGGTAAGTCCTCATATGCAAATTTCGAAATTGGTCCAGATCTGAATATACCTTAAGTTTAAGTTGTTAAACAGCAAGTTAAAGATCACCAAGAGAATCTACACGAAATTCTAATCAAGTTACATATAAAGTTCATTAGATTTGGAGCTACGGCCTAGAAGATATGAGCAAAACAAGTTAAACATGGCATTGATGCAAAATGCATACAAAAATCAAGCAAACACCTCAAAACAAGGATGCAACATGATAATATGAAACAACATGCAAAATCAAGCAAGTTTCATATAGAGCACACTCAAAACGGAGCAACGGTTCAACACATACACTCTATACAAAGCATAACAACAATCTGTCCATAACAGCAACTAGGCATCTTAAAAGCATCAAAACAACAAGCTACAGCACCCCAACATAAGAACAAAAGGCATGAGCATGAAGTACAGGTAAACCACAACAAAACATGAACACTGAGCTATCTCCAGAAATCACTAGAACATGCTCAAAAGGACATGGGAAGATTGTAAATAATAACAGTTTCAGACTTGGCAGAAATAACATCAGGTTGCAATGTTTAGAGCTATCAAACAACATGTTACAGGAACTTATCATGGCAAACAAAGGCATGGCATGAATCTTCTAATAGCATAGAACAAAAGTCCCTTACTGACCATGAGCCAAAAGGGCACAGAAAATATGATGGCACCCATGTAAACATGGCAAGTTATATGACAGATTCATACATGGCAGGAACAACAATAAGTAGGCATTTTCGTGAGCTCGAACCACTCACCACAGAGCAATACATGGCATCGCAAGGCAACCAACAGTAAGAAGACATGTTTATGAAGCTAAGCATGGCAAGAACAAGTTCATAGGGTGCATGGATCACTAGAAAACAACCATGGAAACATTGAACTTAATGTTAACAGGTTGACAGCAACATTATTTAGCAAGTTTGGAGCAAGATAACAACATGATACAGCAGGCTATAAATGCAACCAGGGGCATGAATGGATAGAACAAGACATGTATAACAAAACATCCTTAGTGAACATCCCCATAATAATGCACGAAATGACTTGTAGCATCAGGTTAACATAACAACAAAATATAACAGAATCAGCCTAGCAAAACAGTAACAGCAAGTACCCTCCTTAACAAGCTTGATGCACTCAGTACAAGACTCACAAAAATATATGGATGGCACCTCTGGAAAGATGGCATGGCATAGATCAAAACACATGTAGACATCAACCTCATAGGATGCACACATCAAACATGGCAAAAATGACAAATGAGCAAGCTATAACAGTTTCAGCAGATTAACAGCAACATGTACTCTTCCAACAGCATTTCGGGCATCAATTTGAGCTCAAATGAAAATTATGCAATGGAATCAAATGAAGCACTCTTCGAGGCGAACAATTTGACATATTACACGCACGAAATGGAGCTACGGATGCAGAGTTACGATGCGATGAACATGGCATGATAATGTCAAAAATCTAGGACTTAGAGAAATCTGGAGGTCAACCTTCGCAAGGAAAACGAGGTTCGTCGGGGAGGTTGCCGGAGTTGACGGGGAAGAGGGCCGGAGTGGTCGGGGAAGGTGGATCCGGGCGGCGGGGAAGCGGATCCCGGCGAGGGGCGCTGGATCTGGGCGCCGGAAGCCGAAGGGCTCCGGTCCCCAGCGATGAAATGAGGCGGCGCGGCAGGGGAGCGCTCCGGTGGTGGAACTCCGGCGGAGCTCGGGGAGGCTCCTGCACAGGGGAGAGAGGGTGAGGCAGGGGGAGGAGAAGGAGAAAAGAAGAGGGCGACGGGGGCGACGCAACCCGGGCGAGGTCGCGGCGGCGGTGGACGCCGGCGTCGGGCGGCGAGGCGCTGGAGGCGCGGGCGCCGGCGATG
>NC_041382.1:396986734-396989472 GCF_002162155.2 Triticum dicoccoides
GTGGGCGGAGGCGGCGAAGTGGGGCGCGACCCAGGCTGAGGTGGCGGGTGCGGTTGGCTGCGGCGGCGGAGATGATGACGTGTCGCGCGCTGGTTGGCCGGAGTGAGGTGGCCGGGCGGACATGTCCGGTGGCGGGGATTTCGTCCGGTGGGGCGAGGTAGGGGAAGGCTAGGGTTTGGAATGCGGGAATTTCAGGGGAGGTGCACATATTTGTAGTTAGAGGGAGCTAGGAGAGTCCAAATGAGGTGCGGTTTTCGGCCACGCGATCGTGATCGGAAGGCCGAGAGCATGGAGGGGGTTAGGATGGGTTTTGGGCCACTTTGGAAGGGGTGTTGGGCTTCAAACAAAAAGGCTTTGCGGTTACCCGGTTAACCGTTGGAGTATTAAACGACCTCCAAATGGCACGAAACTTGACAGGCGGTCTACCGGTGCTATACCAAGGCCGCTTGACAAGACTCGGTCCATTCCGAGAAAGTTTAACACCCGCACATGAAAAGAGGCAAAAGGGGTTGCCGGAGGACATACAAGTGTCGGATTGCAAAACGGACAACGGGGAAAATGCTCGGATGCAAGAAACGAACATGTATGCAACGCAATGCACATGATGACATGATATGAAATGCATATGAGGACATGGCAAAATGCAACACGCAAGCAAATGACATGGCAATGACGGCGAATAACTCGCAGACACCTGGCGCAACGAATCCAGGGCGTTACAACACTCCTCCACTAACAAGAGATCTCGTCCCGAGATCTTAGGACTGAGACGGAAGGGAAAAGGGATGAGGTGAAACAAGAACTCAAGAGAAGAAGCAAAGAATCGAGAGCACTCGAGAATTAGAGAGGAACAACTAGAATGGCGAGAATAGAAAGCTCACAGAATCAGATAGACTATGAAACCACTCTGGTTAGAATGAGATAAGAAACGAATAAGACTGAAAGAATTTTGGCAGCACTCCAGCTAGAACATGGAGGAATAGAACACGAGCTAGAGAGGATGGAATGATACTTGATGACGACATGACACAAAACCTCCGGAAAGGATAGAAAGAGTTGAAAGAAAAGAATAGAGAAGAAAATGACAACTTGTGCCACGAATGAAATAGAAAGCGACCTTAGAAGAAAAGATTGAACGGAGTTGTTGAGAAAATCAACAATGAAAGAATAAGCTTGTTGTGGTCTTATAGGTAACATCTCAAGATTATAAGGTGATAACCGGCCACAAGCGGAAATGATTGGATGGCTGAGAAGAACGAAGAAATGCAAAACTCCACTTCAAAAGAATACGGAGAATTAATTGCACTTCGGGATGCGAGAAGAAAAGATACTAGAACTCCTTGAACTAGAATCTTGATGAACTCTTGAAGAATGAATTAAATCATGAAGAACACCATGAAGAACTCCGGTAAACAAAAGGACAATGAGATAGAATTGAAGGATGAAAAGAATAATATTAAAGCCTTGCGTAGATTTAGATGAAGGTTCCGACGAGATGACCGAGGAAATTGAACTCCGGAAAGAAAAGATGAAAACACTTGGAACTAGAATTTATTCATCAAGAACAAACTCCGAAGAAAAGGAATAATCACTTGAGGAAATAAGAATAAGATTTATTGTATGCTTAACCTTCATCAAATTAAATTGATGACAAGCAATGGATTTAGCATACTACTTATTCTTCTTGAAAAGGATTGAGAATGGACATAGCGCCACCTTTAGGAAGGTCTTCAATGAACCACCGTTGGGATTGAAAAGAACGAATGGATTAATATGATAAACAAGGAAAATTATCTTGAACGAACCACCATAAGAATTCGAAAATTGAATGACGAAAGAGAATGAATCACCGGGAAGAATTAGAAGAACCAATAAGCTAGAGGAGATTTAGATGCAAAAGAACATAGAGATCATGAGCTGATTAAAGAACACTTGAACGAAGCACCGGAATAAATAGAGAACGATAACTTGAATGATGGCCTCTGGTGAAACGAAACAGAAATCAAGTCCTGAAATACTCCGGATAGGTGAGAAAAGAATATCTAACAAATGGAATAATTCGCGAGGATAACATGAAGCTAGAACCACAAAACTTCGAGAGAATGGGCAAGATTTAGAGGAAAAAACTCTTCTTTGGTCTTCAAATGACGACGAGAAACACCACCATAATTACTGAGATACTCCGGGAGAATGAAAAAGAGGAAGGGTTGAACCAACAATGAAATGATTTGAAATCGATCTTGGAAAAGGCATGTGACTGATGAAATCCATTCTTACGTCACACTTTGAAAAATAATTGAAAATAACTCCGGGGGAGTTAGAAGGGTCAGGTAGGATCCTGGGAAAAGACCTGTGGGTTAGGGCCCACTGAAGAGATAACACCGTTGGAAAGGGATGATGAATAGATAGATGATGCACCGGAATGATTGAAATATTTGAATGAGGTGACACCCTCGAATTAATTGGAACCCGGACAAATCTCCTGAGATGTCTTGAACACTCCGGAAGGATAAACTGGCGAGAGGCGAACGAGCAAGGGGAAAACATTTGAGCCGAGGAAATAGAATATGATCAACCTGAATACTTGAATTGGGTCCACCGGAAAAGAAAAGAGATGAAGAATGTCAAACGAGACGATAATTCACCGGTTGAAATAAATGGGGGAAGGCTGAAGAGTTCCACACGAATGAAATAGATAGTCGAGAGAGACTCAGACTCCGGGAAGAAAAGGGTGGGAG